>NC_086446.1:434024523-434262023 GCF_028390025.1 Pseudophryne corroboree | reverse complement strand
GTCCCCTACCAGGCCTGTCCCCGCACACTTGCCCTTTCCCCTACCATGCCTGTCCCCGCACACTTGCCTTGTCCCCTACCAGGCCTGTCCCCGCACACTCACCCTGTCCCCGCACACTTGCCCTGTCCCCTACCAGGCCTGTCCCCGCAGATTGCCTTGTCCCCTACCAGGCCTGTCCCCGCACACTCACCCTGTCCCCGCACACTCACCCTGTCCCCTACCAGGCCTGTCCCCGCACATCGCCTTGTCCCCTACCAGGCCTGTCCCTGCTCACTCACCGTCCCCGCACTCTCATCCTGTCACCCACTGCCCTAGTACTCCATGCCCCCAGCGTGATGAAAACGAGGGCGTGACGCATGGGTATGGCATTCTCTGTGAGGCCAAACCCCTTGTTACAATGCCACACCCTTTTCACAGGAGCACATGTGCCGAACCCCCCCTTCCTTCCCCTATTGTGGTGCCCCCCCTGTCATTTTGTTCTGGATCCGCCCCTGATGACACTCCATAGACAATTAAAGCTGCATGAGTTTTTCCATGGGGCCAAGGCACCACCTGAATCTGCTGCTAAGGACACTGACATTCCTCCGCAACTACAAAAGTTACAGAGACGTTCACGTTTTGACCCTAATACTAACAGTCATTCCATTAAGACATTTAATCGTATGCTTAATAATACTGTCTCTAGAGAAGTCTTACCTTAATATAAGGCTGGGAGTCATTTCAACAATCTCAATAAAGATGAGTTTCAAGCACTATGTAATCTATCTGGCTACACTGATATCATAATACGCCCTGCCGATAAGGGCGGGGCTATTGTAGTGCAAGATCTGGATATGTACAAGTGTGAAATTGAGAGGCAACTTAATGATACATCTGTTTATCGTTTGTTGAATAATGACCCGACCTTGGTGTTTTCTAAGAAGCTCAATACAGTACTTCAGGGTGCGGTAAATGTTGGTATTATATCAGTAGATTTAATGCAAGCTTTAACTATTGAACATCCAGTAGTACCCATATTGTATACCGTGCCGAAGATCCACAAGTCTCTGCAGTGTCCACCAGGTAGACCGATAATTTCTGCTCGTAATGGCCTTTTTCAACGGCTATCCACGTATCTAGATGCAATATTACAACCGTGCATCATTAATCATCCTAGATACCTATTGGACACTACAGCATTTTTGAATAAATTAGATGAAGTGAAGCAGGTACCGAGTAATAGTAGATTATGCAGTATAGACATTTCAAGCCTGTATACGGTTATACCCAATTCTCAGGGTTTGCTAGCAATACGCAAATTAATTACTAACAACGTTATGTATCAGGGCCCTCAAATTGATCTTTTTTTACAACTACTTGAGATGGTACTTACTTGTAACTACTTTATGTATGACGGTAGATTCTGTTTACAGGTATCTGGCTGTGCGATGGGGTCCCCTGTGGCCCCATCGTATGCCAATGCCTATATGTTTCATACGGAACAGGATATATTCTTTAATAACCCTGCTTTTAACACCAACATCTGTATATATATGAAAGATATATAGATGATCTATTCGTAGTGTGGACCGACACGGAACAAAGTTTTGAGTCTTTATTGCAACAACACAATGCTTCTGAACACCCGGTGAAATTTACTTATAATATGGATGTACATACTGTGGACTATCTTGATGTCAAAGTTACTTTAATAGATAATATCATTTATACAGAATTCTATAAAAAAGACACAGATAGAAACACTATGTTACATGCTAGTAGTTTTCACCCAGCTAGTATGAAATTTGGATTACCATACTCCCAATTTCTACGAGCTGTACACACATGCAGTACTAAGGAAACTGCTATTGTACATATTGATAGCATGATTCAGAACTTTGTGGAAAGAGGCTACAATTATGATTCCCTAATAAAAGCGAAAGGGAAAGCTATGAAATTATCTAGAGAGCAATTACTTGTCAGGAAGAAAAAGTCCACTGATAATAAATATTTGCCATGGGTTAATCATTATAATGTAGCTAGTGGGGACATTGTTAAAACTACTAAAAACCTTTGGCCTATTGTAAGCAGTGATCCTGATCTTAATTTATCTGACAGGAGACTCATGCCTTGCTATACGCGTGGCAAAAACATTAGGGACTGGGTCATGCGTACGGACATCACAGGTTTACAATCTTCCCAAAGTGAGATTGGTCATTTTCTATCCCCCCAAAAAGGATGTTTTAAATGCCTTAATTGTGTTACATGTAGGGCCATGATCGTGGGACGGTCTTTTCGTCATCCCCACAGTGGCAGACAGTATTTCATTAAGCATAGAGTAACTTGCACGACCAGATATATTGTATATATGATCTATTGTCTATGCGGGCTTAATTACGTTGGGAAAACCGACAGGACCCTTAGGGAGAGAATAGCTAATCACAAGTCCTCTATTAGATCAGCAATTACCTCTGGCCATAGTGACCAGCCAGTGGCACGGCACTTTATGCAAGCTCGACATAGTATAGCATCTTTACGTTATACGATAATTGACCATGTGCCAGCCACTCTGAGAGGGGGGAATAGATCAATGATTCTCTTAAAACGCGAGTGTAAGTGGATCCATGAACTTGGTTTAGTTTTCTTTAGTGAGTACTATTGTATTTATATGTTGAATTCATAGTTGTATTTATATGTTGAACTCAAATCAGTATACATACCAATATATAGTGCTTTATTAGAATGCATTGTATGTATTTTTAAGATACAATTACTAGTCATATCAGTCGCACAATAGTGTATTATGCAACAGTCGTTTTTTCTCTTTTCCTTTTTTCTTTTCTTTATATTGTCTTTATTATCACATTGGTCTGTATGTTATTATCACACCATTCGTGGTTTAATCACATGTGTTTTTTGGATTATCCGGTCCTCATACGTGTACTAGTATTTGTTATCTACAGCTGATGAGGAGGTGGAGACGCATTTTAATTGCGTTCCCTACCGCACCAGAACAGCTGCAGCAAATCACGTGGTTCTTTACCCTATTTAAGGGTTGTCTGTATTTACTTGTATATCCTGACGAGGTATTAAATGACTTCGAAACGTTGACATCAACCTGTGTCATTGTTTTCAATCCGAGTGCCGCCTACATTGAAAAGCTATTACATGGTTAACCACGCCAGGTTACCTAAGGAGGGCACCGGGACCTTCTATTATTCTATTGGGAGTGCTGCCTGAACACAGTTTTATATATATATATATATATACAATACAAAAATATCCTTATCTTGCGCTCGCAGAACCAGCAGCACTACAGGCGAGACCTCCGTTGCCGGATCTCAGACAAACATAAGATAGAAAACACAAATCCTGAGCGCGCTCTGTTTGATGTATAGATATAGCGGAAGTCCTTCCAAGTAGGTGTATCTTATACTATGGATAATTGGATTTCTTGGGTTCCTGCAGTGGATAACCCCTCACCAGAAAGTCACCCAAACAAATGGCCCAAGGCCAATTAGAATAAAATATTTAATACAGAAAGAATTCATAAAAGTCTTTGACATGAGAATTTTTTTACAACAGGTTATACATGGATTTTGATAACTCTGACAGCAGAATCCAGTAGGTAGATGTAAACACTCCCTCACCTTAGCAAGGTGTGCGCTTGGCGAAGGGAGTAATTTTCCTAACTGGAATACTGACTAATGACTGATAAACCCAACGCGTTTCGTCAGTTTGACTTCATCAGGGGTAACAGAAATATATTTTTGTATTGGAGCACCTATACACTGTATAATTCTGCATACAGAATATTATGATCAACCTTTAGATAATTAAACTCATTGCATAAAAAAGAGGTAATATTCCTTTAAAAATTGACTTCATGGTCAGACTTTACTAAGGCAACCTGAACATATAGATTTATAGATTAGTTCGGTACACTCGGTTAAAATACCTATTTTTTAAAAGTGCAATAGTGTATCAATTGGTATATCCAGAGACAGAGTCAGTAAATGCTAAAAGCACTGGAACTCCCACATAGGGCCCACAATTGTATCCAGAGGATTTCTCAGGCTGCAACCATGTGTGTAGGAGTTTTCAGAATAGGATTATCCGGTCCTAATACGTGTACTAGTATTTGTTATCTACAGCTGATGAGGAGGTGGAGACGCATTTTAATTGCGTTCCCTACCGCACCAGAACAGCTGCAGCAAATCACGTGGTTCTTTACCCTATTTAAGGGTTGTCTGTATTCACTTGTATATCCTGACGACGAGGTATTAATGACTTAAAACGTTGACATCAACCTGTGTCATTGTTTTCAATCCGAGTGCCGCCTACATTGGAAAGCTATTACATGGTTAACCACGCCAGGTTACCTAAGGAGGGCACCGGGACCTTCTATTATTCTATTGGGAGTGCTGCCTGAACACAGTTTTATATATATATATATATATATATATATATATATATGCATGAAAACTCTATGTAGAATAAAAGCACCTGTATCAGGTATAAGCATGAGCATAACATACGCATATTACATACTGTATAAATACATTAGATTCCCTCTGTATTTATAAACATTTTTGTGATATAGACATCAGTTCTGCATGTGTTTCAGGCTTAATAGCCTGATTGCAGTGTGAATATACACTTCATGCTTTAGCCTGTTGTGAGCCGCAGTGCCACTGTGGGAGTAAACCCCTCCCGCGATCTCCCCCCTCAGCGTGGCAGAGAGTGTTGCTGGCAGACCACGTCAGCAGCAGCAAGAACTGTTCGCGGTCTGTGAGTGAGGGGCGAGCCACGGCAGCGTGTAAGCTGTCCACGGCAGAGTGCAGGAGCAGGCGGCTAGCGGGATCTAACCGTGGGAGGCAGCAGGGGAGTGGCGGTGGGCACCCAGTGGCAGCAGCTCGGCTGGCTGCGGCTAGGGAGCAGGCAGCGGGAGCATATGAAGTATATAACAAATGTAAAGTCCCCACATGGCTGGGCGGCAGCATGATCTGTCCACCCCACTGACCCAGCAAAACAAAGCAAAGGAGCGGCGGCAGTGTGAGCTGCCTGCCCGCTCATTACCTGTGACAACAGGAGGCTATGAAGGGGCTTGTCTTCCTAAGCACCGTTTTGCAGCCTGAGGATGAAATCAGCTAATGCTGATTTTGGTCTGTGGCGGGGCTCCGTTCCTGAGCGCCGACAAGCCAACACTGCAGTCAGCAGCCTCCAGAATCCCATACCCACTTTTCTTAATAAGCTGGGAAGGGATTGAGTTTAAAAAGAAAATATCTTGTTTAAAAAATAAAGGTAAAGTGTGAAGAACCCTCCACGTGTGCCATCCCAGCGAGGCACAAAAAAACACTGAGGTACCTTTGAGAGTATGGAGGGGGTGGAGGGTTACTAATTAAAATATTTAAATGTGCCTATCCCTGCTAACGCCCCATCCATATCCCATATCCCAAGAGTACTCCAGTGTCCCTAGGGTAGGGGTGGGCAACAGGCGGCCCGCGGGCCGGATGCGGCCCACGGACCGATCCTGCCTGGCCCGCTGTGCCCCACCAGAGTGCAATGACAAGAGGCCCGACAGGCCGCTTGTCATTGCACTGCTCTCAGACGCGGCGCCGCTGAGGAAATCCCGGTCACGTCACAGGGTCAGCTGACCGGGATTTCCTCTATCATGCGCTGGGCGTCACGGGGGGCGGCGCTGGGCGGGCACTGCAGTGGGGACTCGGAGCAGAGTCCAGTGGGGAGCACTGCGGAGGCCAGTGGGGAGAAGAAACGGCGGCCAGCGGGGAGAAGAAACGGCGGCCAGCGGGGAGAAGAAGCGGCGGCCAGTGAGGAGAAGCGGCGGCGGCAGCAGCAGCGCGGATCATCAGACAGCGGGGATCATCTGCCACTGACAAATAGGTAAACCCCCTGTCCTGGATAAAGCTAAAGCTGCCATATAAGTTCAGGGGAGGGGAGTTAAAAACGGTTATATGGGTTTAGGGGAGGGGGGGGGAGGGTAAGGACTGCTATATAGGTTTAGGGGAGGGTGGGGAAAGGGGGGTAGGGACTGTCTGCCGTAATGTGTAAAAACGGGGGCCCTGTCTGCCGTAATGTGTAAAAACGGGGGCGCTGTCTGCCGTAATGTATAAAAACGGGGGCGCTGTCTGCCGTAATGTATAAAAACGGGGGCGCTGTCTGCCGTAATGATAAAAATGGGGGTGCTGTCTGTCGTAATCTGTAAAAGGGGACGCTGTCTCTCGTAATGTGTAAAAAGGGGGACGCTGTCTGCCATAATGTGTAAAAAGGGCACGCTGTCTGCCGTAATGTGTAAAAAGGGATCTCTTTTTGAGTATTTTGTTTGTGGCCCTCGAATATTCGCTGGAAGTGTTGAGCGGCCCCCCAGCTGAAATAATTGCCCACCCCTGCCCTAGGGGATGGAAAAGAAATACAGGTATTCTATTTTTACAAAGATTAAAAATTTTAGCAAATATACAAATGCATTACCCAGCGGTTGCTATGCCCAGGGCCGTAACTACGTGTGTGCAAAGTGGGCTTGGCACACAGCGCAGTTGCCCTGAGGGCGCACGGCCAGCGGCATGTAATGAGTCAAATTGACTCATTACATGCCTCTGAAGTCTGCTATGTGCGCCGCCGCCGCGCTGTGGAGGAGAGCTACAGCGCCGGGCAGCGGAGAAGGAGGAGGAGGGAGGGGGACTGGAGCCGCAGCAGCGCTATTTCATTGATAGTAAGCGCCGCAGCAGCAGCCCCCTCTCCTTCCTTATTGGCTGCCCGGCGCTGCTGTGGATGCTGGGATGCGGTTCCTCCATCCCAGCATCCACAGCAGCGCCGGGCAGCCAATACGGAAGGAGAGGGGGCTGCTGCAGCGGTGCTTACTACAAATGAAATAGCGCTGCTGCGGCTCCAGTCCCCCTCCCTCCTTCTCCTTCTCACCTGCCTGCACCGAGGGAGCTGCACGAGGAGCCTGACTGCCAGTGGGGAGATGGTAAGTATGTATCTCTCTCTCTCTCTCTCTCTCTCTCTCTCTCTCAGGGGGACACCGTCTGCCATAATGTGTAAAAATGGGGACTGGCTGCCGTAATGTGTAAAAAGGGGGCCTGGCTGCCGCAATGTGTAAAAATGGGGACTGGCTGCCGTAATGTGTAAAAAGGGGGAATCTGCCTGCTGCAATGTGTAAAAATGGGGACTGGCTGCCGTAATGTGTAAAAAGGGGGACTGGCTGCCGCAATGTGTAAAAAGGGGGACTGGCTGCCGTAATGTGTAAAAAGGGGGACTGGCTGCCGCAATGTGTATAAAGGGGGACACCATCTGCCGTAATGTGTAAAAACGGGGACGCTGTCTGCTGTAATGTGTAAAAAGGGGACGCTGTCTGCCATAATGTTAAAAAAGGGGACGCTGTCTGCTGTAATGTGTAAAAAAGGGGACGCTGTCTGCCGCAATGTGTAAAAAAGGGGACTGGCTGCCGCAATGTGTAAAAAGGGGGACTGTCTGCTGTAATGTGTAAAAAGGGGGACGCTGTCTGCCGTAATGTGTAAAAGGGGCTCTACCTGGTATAGTGGCGCTACTGTGCAGCGTAATTTGAATAATGGAGACTACTGTGCACCGTAGTATGAATTGCTATTATTTTGTGGCCACGCCCCTTCCCCATGAAGCCATTCCCCTATATATTTTTCGCACGCCTACGACGCGCACTGCCCCTATCTTACATGGGGGGGGCGCCAATGTTGTTTCTTGCACACAGCACTAAAATGCCTAGTTACGGCAATGGCTATGCCACCCTTGAAGTGAGATTACCCAGAGATGGAATAACAATTTCAACAATGAGAATTTCAAATCTAGTTTCAAGAAACTACAAGGTTACAAAACAAGGGTCATACCTCCTTCCTGGGTGACAGCATGCAGCTCCACTGGATAGTGCCTTTTTCAAGGAATATTGTAAACTTCAAGGTGATTTGCAAACACGTCATTTTCCAAAAATTACTTCTACTCTATGGTAACTATATAAATGTTGGTGAAGGAAGGGGTCATGTTTATACCCATCACACAGCCAAGAAATTTCAAAAAAATTGAATGTTAGGGTTTCATCTAATAAGTACAGAAACAATATAACATCAGTATCTGAATAGTTTTATTATCTTTCAAAAAGATATCCACCACCTCAAATCCCTACTGATGTGAAATATTAGTATATAAGTGTACTGATAGAGATCCACAGATATTCTGTTTTGTGCTCCAAATCATCAGTTCTTGTTTCCAACACTATTCAGGTTGGCATGAAAGTCCTGTATATCCTGCTGTAGTTTGCCCTGGAAGGTTGCTTTAATATCCTGGACCAGGGAGGTCTGCTTTCAGACTGCGAATGCCGAGTTGCACCAGGGATTTGTACACGGATTCTTCCTAGGTGCAATGCCTTTCAGACAGGCAACCTGACCTGGCTTATTGCCGGGTTGGTGACATCACTACCGAAACATCCGGAGGCGGCGTGTGGAGATCAGATGATCTCCATGCGCTGCCTCTTCCTATGGTATGAATGGGTCCTGGGTCGCATCGATCTGGCTTACCCGTTCACACCACACCACAAGCCCGTGTTTAATCCTGTTTGCTACCAGAGTTGAAATACCAGGTTGCTCGACCTGGTTTATTTCAACTGGCCACTTTCAGACTGCACAGCAACTGGGGCTGCTGCGCCTTCAAGTGCAATAACCTGGGGTATTGCTGTTGGTTTGAAAAGGGCATAATTTACTCCAGGGGGAACATTGTCAGGGTCATCATGTTCCAGATCTGGGGAGCCCCTGGAATCAGGAGGAGAGCATGGAGGGGGAGCAAAGGACTTATCACATTTGTTTGAAAAGCTGGATGGGTCCAGGGTACTTTGATGTCTAGAGTTGGAGGCCACAGTGAGAGAGACACAGACACCCGTGCATAGTAGCAGAGAAGCACGGTGCCAGCCAGGAAATGGATCTATGGTCCATAGTAAGCATTGCAATGCCAAGGGGCTCAGTGCCTAACGCAGTGGTTTCCAAACTTTTTTGAATCACGGCACCCTAGAATATCAGAATTTTTTTCACGGTACCCCTAGGCCAAAAATTTCTTATTGAGAAATTTAGAAAGAAATATTACATTAAGTAGATCGCGTTTATATGTCATCCTTAGGGTCAGTTGTGTGGTGAGGGACAAGATTTGCTTCTGTTTGGCCACATATTTTATGACTGGCAGCCACCAGCACTGGTTTTGCCTATTATGTTGACCATGAATAATTTGAATTGGTCCTGGACCACCAACCCAGGGCACCCCTGCAAGTGTCCCGAGGCACCCCAGGGAGCCACGGCACACAGTTTGGGAACCTCTGGCCTAACGGTTGGGAAATATGCTGGCAATATACTTTAGAAAGTTTTTCTCTGTTTGTATCAAGGACTTTAGATAAAATCAAATAATTAGAGATAGGATGGTACAAAAGGGGTACATTTACTAAGGTGGGAGGTTTTTTTAGAACTGGCGATGTTGCCCATAGCAACCAATCAGATTCTATTATCTTCTAGAAACAGCTAGATAAGTGTTATAAACTCAGATTGGTTGCTATGAGCAACATCACCAGTTCTAAAAACCTCCCACTTTAGCAAATTAACCCCAAAGAGTCTAATTGGCATCCGTGGAGGGCACACTATGCTTTTATGAATTTTCATGTATAAAAGCAGCATTTTTGTAAAATATATCCAGATTTCCAAACACTATAACAGGATGAGAATTTTTAATACTGGCTATGTCCACAGTGAAATCACTGACTCTACACAATAAAGAATTCAAATTTTTC
Organism: Pseudophryne corroboree; assembly: GCF_028390025.1. Classification (NCBI taxonomy): domain Eukaryota; kingdom Metazoa; phylum Chordata; class Amphibia; order Anura; family Myobatrachidae; genus Pseudophryne; species Pseudophryne corroboree. Next base: position 434,252,230 of record NC_086446.1, on the reverse strand, counting down.
CAGAAAGAAACCATGTTGTAACAAGTACACAGGCAGTACCTACTGCCATTGTAAAAGAACACAACATTTTCTGACACACAGACATAGTCTAGACATGTTATGTTATGTTATGTTATGTTATGTTATAAAATTGTGAATCATGTGCCTGCTCCTAAAAGAGGAGGTGATAGGAAAAGGATTTTTCTCCATTGCAGCCCGAGTGGCAAAGCTCTCAATGAAGCAGTGTTTGTACCTTACCAAGTGATCTTAATGGGTATTCCTCCCTGACTTGTGCCAATTGTTTATAAAATACACCTTGTTTATCTGGGATTTGACTTTCCCTCTTCCAACCACTTATCCCAGATATTGTGCCTTTTGTATGGCTAAGGCACACTTATTGGGATTGGAGTTAAGTCCATGTGTCCTCAAAGATTCCAAGAATGACTTTACCTTGGAAAGGTGTGAAGGCTATGTCATCCTATGTCTTGTGGGACTTCTGGAGTATAAAGCCCTTTGGAACATAGCGAGTGCTCCATGTAGCCCAAATTGTAAAATATTATAGTGGAACAAACCTTCAGGTGCAGTCTTGGTCTAAGCCAAGGTTCTCAGGGGTATCTGCCTGTACCCTTTTTAAGGTCCAAGTTCTCAACGCGCATGTCCACCCATGGCATAAGGTAAGTGTCAAACAGAGACTTTCTTCTGCAAAACCATATTGTCTAGTTGGGTTTCAGGACCAACATTATAAGACAATTCAACTTACTGGTGGATTCCTCTATCACATCTAGTTGGATCAGATTCTCAAACTCCTGCTTCACCACATCTCCAATAGCCTCAAGATATGGTAGGGCCGTTGATTAATGACTACTCTAGGAGGTGTAATAAAAAGGTCTATATGCCCTAGAATAAAAAAAAGTCATTCTTGTTAAGTACCACCCTTTCTACCACTTTCTGACATCAAGCATGGTCTAAGGAAGATTCAGTTGACACTTCACAATCCCATTTTAGAGGCTAGTGATACATTTGTCCCTCCTGTCTTCTCTCTAACTGGTTCAATCACCTCTTAATATCTCCACTACTGTACAAAGAGCTTACTGTCTTGGATGGGCACATGAACTAGAACTTTATCACTTGGGAAGACTTTATCCTTCAGGTGAATCAATTAAAATGGTACAGTCAAGAATCCATAGTGGACCTAAATATCTCTGTATCAAATGTTAAAAGAAAGTATGCATATCTGATGATTGGCCTATGGATCTTCTGGGTTGATGGCTGGTCATTTACATGTTATCAGAATGTGGCTCATATGTGAAAACAAGAGCAAATATTTTGTGTGATACCATCAAGGTGAGAACAAATAACTGTACAGTAACTGGACAAGTTAAAATTAAATTATTTTTTTAAAAGCATCATACTCATCAATTTCCACTCAATCACAGTGGAAATTCATCCAAGTAATAGCAGAACCTGGCGCCTCCAGTGTATAATCAATCCTTAAAAGTTATAAATATATATGCTTACTAACAGTCAAAGGGGGGTATTCAATTCGTGCCGGCACTTTTCGCCCGTTTTTAGGTCGAATTTACATTCGACCTGTTCAATGCCCGTGCCGGTTTTTCAACTGATCGAAAAATCCGCACAGGCGAAAAACACGTGCATCGGCGATTTCTCCACTGATCCACGTGTTTTGTCGAATTTGCGGGCATTTTTGCCAGTTTTTGGGTCCGTTTTCGCCCATGCCGATTCAAAAACAAACAAAAAAACCCCTGAAAATGAATTAAAAAATAGGTGAAAACACCCGCTATTGAATACACACAGGTCGAATCAGTGCCGATTTTCCGGCTGTCTGAAAATTCGTCACTAATGGAATACCCCTCAAAGTGTTTTCAGCTCTTAGAAATGTCTTTCATCCCCTTTCTCCACTTGTCCTCCTATAGCTCCGATACTCAGTAGGTACGTTGGATCATGAGTATGAAGAAAAGGAATAAAAGTTGTTTCTTGTGATAAATAAATAGTGACTTGTGTTATCATGAACAAACAAGAGGAAAGTGATAGCTCACAAGCAGTTAGAGTTCACCAAAAGGCACCCAGTGTGAGACAATGCTACACAAATTGTGCCAATTAACTCAAAAAAGCCCAGGGCAAAGACAATAAAATCAATAAAAAATGAGTAAACGTTGGTATATATATATATATATACCATTTAGGAGTTGCAACCATATGAGCGGTGGGGAATATTGTTGTCCTATATTTGCTTCTGAGAACTTGAAACCTGCACCTTAAATTTAAAAGACCTCCCAAAAGTGACTGACACATTTATTACACAAAAACAAATAAATAGGTAATGGACTTGTACAATTTAAAAATATAACACTTGCTTATCTAGTTACTGCATCGCATGGAGGAGTACAGTTCTCTCATTGTGTTTTGTACTTTGTGACAGCAGTCTAGGACTTCCTCAGGAGTAAATGAATGAGTGACCATGCAAGTCTAGGACTTCCTCAGGAGATAAAGAATGAGTGACCATGCACTGGGGAGGTTTAAGAGGGCTTTTTGGCGTTTATTGCCTTCTATTACGCATGTGCAGGAGTTGCTGCATATGCTAAACCTAAACAATAAACCCAGGTTTCTTTCTATCGCAAAGGACAGTTCTTACCAGGAGAGCTGTCCTTTGTGATTTTCTTGAAGTGTACAAGTTAAATTATGATGTCATGCTTGTGATGAGGAACGGGATGCTTCCCACCCTACAGGCCCTTACATTACTGTAGTATCATGTTATTTATTTATTTATTACCAGATTTTTATACAGAGAATATTTGGTCATTCACATCAGTCTCTGCCCCAGTGGAGTTTACAATCTATATTCCACACACACACTAGGATTAAGATTTTTTTCTTTTTTACGGGATCCAGTTAACCTACCAGTATAATTTTGGAGCATGGGAGGAAACAAGAGTAACAGAAGGAAACCACTGCAAGCACACGGAGAAAATATAATCTCTACACATATAGGTCACTAGTGGGAATTTAACCCATGACCTCAGAGCTGTGAGGCAGTAACGCTAACCATTACACCATCCCCGCTGAATGGAAAATAATAATAGGACATCATTTTTGGACATGACCAAATCCTACATTACATTGGCCCCAAACTTATATATCTAAGTTTCAGACTGCCCGGAGTAATCACCGACGCCTGGCAACTCTACACAAGGAGGATGCACAGAAGATAGATCACAGTCATTACCTGGGGATCATCCAGTCAGGGTCAGTCTGCTCTGTCAAGCCTGGTGCAAACTTAAAGTTCGGTGACAGCTTCTGCCCAAGCAATGTCCAGTTATCTGGTCTGGTCTCTCTACCCAAGGCTGGGCAGGTCAGGATCTCAGGCCACGTACAAGCAGTTGCATTATAAGTAGATTATGGTCACCATGCAGCAGGCTCCACTGCAGAGAACAAGGTGCTGTGATTGCAGCACTGACATCCTCTACTTCATCAGCAGGTGGGTAGGGTCTGGCGCACTTGTTGGCAGAGTACTAAATGGCCATCGGTCCAGGCGGTGCACTCTAATGCAGCTGCACAGCTCAAACGTCTGTTGAGCCAGTCATGCAAGCTTTCATGTAAGCATAACGCTATCCTGATATGACACTATTTTGAAGCTTCATAAATTGATGAGGTGCTTAGCACCCATTATGTTCTATGGGGGGAGGCACAAGCATACTAAAATAAAAAATATACCATTAACTAACGATATGCCTCAGAGGACACTCTGTGGCATATAAAGGTGTTACGGGCTCTGAGGCACACGAAGGGACATGAAGGGGCTCTGATGCATATAAGGCGCAAGTGGAGCAGTGGAATATGGGGGCCTAAAATCTGAGAAATAAAATGGTTGTAACCCTATTGCAGTTTTGGACACGCCCCCTGTGTGGGAATCTGAAAATGAAAAGGTGTCACCCATACATAACCTAAATCTTACACTACTTATTCTGTTTTATGTCTGTGTCTCCTATTTCAGACTCCCCTGAAGGAAAGTTAACACCCTGTATCGCCAAGCTACTGTGGAGGACCTATTTATTTACTCCTTTTTTATTTCACTTTTTTAAACAGAGAGGAATATTTATCAAAGCTTGGAGAGAGATAAAGTACTAACCAATCAGCTCCTAACTGTCATTTTTCAAAAACAGCCTGCAAAATAAGCGCCTTGAGTCCTATTGGAGAAAGAGCGCTATATAAATACAATTATTATTATTATATATTATTAAAGTGACAGAAACTGATTGGCTGGCCCTTTATCTCTCCCCAAGCTTTGATAAATCAATATATAAGATCTGGGGGGGAGATGTATCTATTAATAGATTTGCTCCTGCTCCATAGTTAATTGCCTATTTGATATCTAACTCCCATGGTACCCAAGGGTTATGCTCCCCTCCAATAGTGCCACACAAAAAATTTGTTACCTAGTGGGCAAAATCATGTGCACTGCAGGTGGGGCAGATATAACATTTGCAGAGAGAGTAAGATTTGGGTGGGCTATATTGATTCTGTGCAGGGTAAATACTGTCTGCTTTGTTTTTACACTGCAGTTTAGATTTCCATTTGAACACACCCCTCCCAAATCTAACTCTCTCTGCACATGTTCTATCTGCTCCCACCCCCTGCAGTGTAAATGGGGGGTAATTCCTAGTTGATCGCAGCAGGAATTTTGTTAGCAGTTGGGCAAAACCATGTGCACTGCAGGGGAGGCAGATTTAACATGTGCAGAGAGAGTTAGATTTGGGTGTGGTGTGTTCAATCTGCAATCTGAACTGCAGTGTAAAAATTAAGCAGCCAGTATTTACCCTGCACAGAAATAAAATAACCCACCAAAATCTAACTCTCTGCACATGTTATATCTGCCTCCCCTGCAGTGCACATGGTTTTGCCCAACTGCTAACAAAATTCCTGCTGCGATCAACTTGGAATTACCCCCATGGTTTTGCCCATTTTAGCTAACAAATTTGCTGCTGCGATCAGATCTGAATTAGGCCCTATAATACCTGCTAGGAAAGCCAGTGTCCCTCCTGTCCTTCCTAACAGCACTACCACACTCTGGTAACCTCTCACCCCCCTCACTCCTTCATGCCTCTATAGAGACAGAGTGGATCTGATGGCTACCTGCAGGGTTTATTCTACAATTCATTGTATGTCCCCAGTTCAGAAGATGTAAAATGAACTTTCAGATGCAATACAACAGAACCAGCTTAACCCATAGTTGTCTACCCTCCCTCATTCTGCAGGAGACTCCCTGAAATAGCAGCAATCTCTCTCACTCCCTGAATAGACCAGCAATCTCCCTGATTGCACATTATCCCTCATTATGTAGCTGTTACATTCTTGGGGGGGAGAAAAAGAAATCAGAGATACATACATTCAAATGGGATCATCATCAGTGCCACTTCCCTGCATTGGTTATAATAAGGCACAATTGGGGTAATTCAGACCTGATCGCTCGCTAGCGTTTTTTGCAGTGCTGCGATCAGGACAGAACTGTGCATGCGTATGCACCGCAATGCGCAGGCGCGTCGCACAGGTACAAAGCAAATCGCCGCTCAGAGATGGGTTTGTGCAAAGAATCCATTCGCACAGGCGATCACAAGGAGATTGACAGGAAGAAGACGTTTGTGGGTGCTAACTGACCATTTTCTGGGAGTGGTTGGAAAAACACAGGCGTGTCCATACATTTGCAGGGAGGGTTCCTGATGTCAATTCCGGACCCGGACAGGCTGATGTGATGGCAGCGGCTGAGTAAGTCCTGGGCTGTGCAGACACTGCACAAGATCTGTTCGTACAGCTCTGCTACACATGCGTTCACACACTCCCCTATGGGCGGCGACTATCTGTTAGCAGCACTGCAAAAAAAACCTAGCGAGCGATCAGGTCTGAATTAGGCCCAATGATCCCTATGGCTACATGCATTTTAAATAAGGTTTTCTCTGGGCCACTTAGAGTATATGGAACCTCTTGTAAAACACAATACACAAACAAATCCTGCAAAATATCAGTTTCTTTTCTTCAACAAGTAGATCTTACTAACTTTGGGGCTCATTTACATTTGGATGTAAGTCATTTTTATGACACGTCCGCACTGATAGGTGTTACTTTCACAATCTCCCTGAAATACTTTTTAGAAGAAAGTAGGCAAGTATGGCTTAACCTTTCCACTGATCATTACTTGAACCCCAATGTGTTTGTCTCGAGTATCCAGTCATCTTCGGGTAGCAGAAACACAGAGAATCCTGCAGTGTCTGCAGGTGGGATTTGGAAATACACACATGTAATGCATACTTACCGACTTTTTGGCTGCTCTCTCCGGGAGAGAGCAGCCAGGTTGGCTCTGCAGGGGGGCAGGCTGCGATGTGAGTGCAGAGGGGGGCGGGACCAGGGGCGGAACTACTGGCGGGGCAGGCAGTGCATTGCACTGGGGCCCCGCCGCACTCAAGGGCCCACAGCCGCCGGCCGGCATTACATGAATGAGTCACAATGACTCATTGTATGTCATGCCGCAGCCGCACACCAGCGCTCCCGTGACCCGCCCGTCATAAGGAACGATTCTGGCCACCCGCACACGAAGGAGGGAGGAGGGTCCGTCCCTCCCTCCCTCATATACAAACAGGCCACAGTCTCTCAGCTGCTGCTGCTGCTCCTCTGCTTCACTATAGGCTGTCTCTGAGAACAGCCTATAGGGAAGCAGAGGGGCAGCAGCAGCAGCGCCTCCACCAGTAACACAGCGCTGCTGCGGCTCCCTCCTTCACCTCCCTCCTCCTTCTTCTCTACTGCCCGGGAAGCTGCACCGAGGAGCCTGAGCCAACAGAGAGGGTAAGTATAATTCTTCTTTCTTTCTTTCTTTCTTTCTTTCTTTCTTTCTTTCTTTCTTTCTTTCTTTCTGTCTCTTTCTTTTTTTATTTGTTGGGACTGCCTGCCGCAATGTGTAAAAAGGGGGGACTGCCTGCCGCTATGTATAAAAATGGGGAATCTGCCTGCCGCAATGTAAAAATGGGGAATCTGCCTGCCGCAATGTGTAAAAATGGGGAATCTGCCTGGCCGCAATGTAAAAATGGGGAATCTGCCTGCCGCAATGTGTAAAAATGGGGAATCTGCCTGCCGCTATGTATAAAAATGGGGAATCTGCCTGCCGCTATGTATAAAAATGGGGAATCTGCCTGCCGCTATGTGTAAAAAGGTAGAATCTGCCTGCCGTAATGTGTAAAAAGGGCACGCTATCTGCCGTTATGTGTAAAAGTGTATAGTGTCTGCCGTAATGTGTAAAATGGGGACGCTGTCTGCCGTAATGTGTAAAATGGGGACGCTGTCTGCCGTAATGTGTAAAAAGTGCACGCTGTCTGCCGCTATGTGTAACGAGGGCACGCTGTCTGCCGCTATGTGTAACGAGGGCACGCTGTCTGCCATTGTGTAAAAAGTGTATGCTGTCTGCCGCTATGTGTAACGAGGGCACGCTGTCTGCCGTTATGTGTAAAAAGTGCACACTGTCTGCCGTTATGTGTAAAAAGGGGAATCCGTTCGCTGTAAGGAGCAAAAGGGTCTCTACCTGGTGTAGTGGTGCTACTGTGCGGCGTAATTTGAAGAATGGAGACTACTGTGCACCGTTTTATGAATTGGTATTATTTTGTGGACACACCCCTTCCCCACGAAGCCACGCCACTATGTATTTTTGCGCGCGCCTACGGCGCGCACTGCCCATGGGGTGGACTTGGATGGGATGGGGGGGGGGCCCAAAGCATTTTGTTGCACCTGGGCCCACCGCTTGCTTGTTCCGCCACTGGGCGGGACGTGGGTGTGGTGGAGGCGTGCCGGGGCGTGGCCACAGGATTGTGCCATGTAAGCCCCCCCCCCCCGCTGTGTAATGCCGCTATTACCGGCATTATACAGCAGGGGGCGTGGCTATGATGACGCGATTCAACAAGAATCGCGTCATCACCTGCCCGGACCGCCCACTTTACTCGCTAAGTGGGCGGCCGGGCAGGGGGGGACCCCTGTAATCGGGGGACTTGCCTGCTCTTCCGGGAGGCCGGCAGGGTCACCCGATTTTCGGGAGCCTCCCGGACATTCCGGGAGAGTAGGCAAGTCTGATGTAATGATATGGAAAGCACTAACAAACCCTTTACTTACTACAGACACTGGGCCTAGGGGGTCATTCCGAGTTGATCGCACGTAGCCACTTTTTGCTGCTCGTGCGAACCACCTGACGCCGCCTATGGGAGAGTGTATTTTAGCATAGCAGGGCTGCGATCGGGTCGGAATGACCCCCCTAATTCAGAGTTGATCGCAGCAGCAAATTTGTTAGCAGTTGGGCAAAACCGCTGCACTGCAGGTGGGGCAGATATAACATGTGCAGAGAGAGTTAGATTTGGGTGTGGTGTGTTCAAACTGAAATCTAAATTGCAGTGTAAAAATAAAGCAACCTGTATTTACCCTGCACAGAAACAAAATAACCCACCCAAATGTATCTCTCTCTGCAAATGTTATATCTCCCCCCACCTGCAGTGCACATGGTTTTGCCCAACTGCTGCGATCAACTATGAATTAGGCCCTCTATAAATAGGTCACCAATAGCCTGTTTGTCCTCTTGGATTTACAGAAATATACAGAAATTTAGCAGCAAAAAAGTGGAACTCAGGAAAACCAGCATAAGGGTAAATTAATGCTAAATGCTTCATTTCTTTTCATTTTGATTGACCTGCTGACACTTAGAATACGTGACATTTCTGCTGTTGTGACTGTCACGTGTTTTATTGCCAACTCGGCAAAAAAATAAAATTACCCATGAGTGTTCACATTTCATTTTGCTGTTCTGTCTATCTAAATTGTTATCCTGCATATGAGACAGTCCTGGTGCGCTCTCTTCTGGTGGAACAGAAGAATACAACCACAAAACAATTTCAAAGAATGGGCCTAATTCAGACCTGGACGCTGCAGCGCAGTGTTCACAGGCTGAAGGCCGGTGAAGTGTGCGCACAGGCAGAAGCCGCACTGCGCGTGTGCACAGTGAGATGCAACGGCATCTCACTTGTGCGATCGCCTCTGCCTGATTGAGAGGTCGGCGCCGCTGGGACTGCGTTGCGGTGGTATGGGGGGGGGGGGGGGGCGCAGTATGGACAATGAAGGGATGTCCAGACCATTGCTGGGGTGGGTTGCGGCGGCTTCATGACATAACATGCAGCTGCTGTGACCAAAAACATGGCGGATAGCCGTCTGCCTTCGCAGCTAGGCTGCGTCAGCAGAGGGCTACTCGGCAGGTGAGAAAGCATAGCCGCTGTGCGATACTTTCGCATGCCTGCGGGGGGTGGGGAGTGGATCCAGCATGTGGGGCGGACTTGCCCTGTACTGGGCGTCCCCCTGCATGTCAAAGATTTTGATCATAGTTGTGCATTTTTCCACACATCTACGATTAGGCCCTCAGACCTGGATGCTGATGTAGCATTTGCAGGATGAAGGTCGGTGAAGTGTGCGAACACGCAGAAGCCGCACAGCGCGTGCGCACACAGTGAGATGCGATAGCAGAGGTGGTTAGGGGCATGTTGGCAGTGTTGCAACAGCGATGCGGCGGCGTTGGGGGGGGGGGGGGCGCGTTACGGACAACTGAGGCACGCCCGGACCATTGCTACAGGGGGTCACGGCGGCTGTGCGACGTCACATGCAGCCGACGCAACCAAAAACATGGCTGATAGCAATGTCTGTGTGGGGGGGGGGGGTAGATTTTGATCGTAGATGTGCATTTTTTCGCACATCTACAATCAGGTCTGAATTAGGCCCAATGTAAAGCTCGCCACAGTTACAGCAATCTAGGCATTTGGCCTGACTGACAAATGAATAAACTTCCCAATCAGACCATATTTGTTTGTTGAGCCGGGCGCGGCGTCATGTCATGATGCCGCGCTAGTGAAGAGGAGCCGCTCAGCAGTCAGCCGCCACGCTGGACAATGGACTGAAGAGATCAGGAGGCCAGGAGCAGACAGAGTGGGTGAGAGGACGCTCAGGACGGATTTGCAAAGGGTGAGTATTACTGTATGTATGAGTTTTTTGATTATTGTAAGTTACACTTAAGACAGGATGGCCCCTCCCCCTAATGTCAGTACTGCATACCCTGGCTGCACCTCCTTTTCCCTGGCAGGTTTTATATATATATATATATATATCTATATAGATATAGATATATATATATATATATATAGATATATATAGATATATATATATAAAAAAAAAAATATTATTATTATTATTTTTTATTATCATTTTTTTAAAATAAGTTGTTAAATACATTGTCAAATGCAATGGGGGCTCATGAAATAATTAAGGGGTGGGGGAATCATTAATTATTTATGAGGTTGGGCAACATTAAATAAGGGGTGAGCGAGGGTCAATATTGTATAAGAATAAAATAATAATGTGTATATACACACACACATATTCTATTATTCTTATATAATAATGACCCTCGCTCAACCCTTATTTAATGTTGCCCCACCTTAAAAATATTTAATGATTCCCCCACCCCTTACATATGTCATGACCACCCATCACGTTAGATAATGTATACATTTTTATTTAATTTAATAAGGTGGTAAATATTTTTTGTAAAAGAGTGTGTTTTGGGGGGAGGGAGGGGGGGGGGGGGGGCAAAGGGCCTTGCCTATTTTGTCAGTCCCGGGCCCCACAATTTCTGGTGGCAGCCCTGGGTATTGATACCAATGACTTATGCCTCTTTTCCACCAAAATCCTGGGTCTGACCCAGGATTTGGAACACGGTTCAAAGCTGGGTCAGACCTGCGGTGCTAACCTAGGATATATCTGGGTTGACACCGTTCACACTGCATATGGGCGCAGTGCTGGCACTCAGAGATGAGGTAATCTCCAAGCGCTGGAAACTCCAGATCACCCGTAAACGCTGGACCGGAGCAAACTGGAATGGTGAACTGAAGCGGAGGGTAGGCGGAGGGGTGGGGCCTCCGTCTATGAGGGTGTCGGGATGGTATCTGATGTCACAGCGGGAAAACGGAGAGGGAGAGATTACAGCCTCCCCGTATGCGGATGGGGTAAAACTGGAACTGTCAGGACCAGACACAGTTCCGATTTGAGCCAGTTACCACACCGTAAGCGGGTCCTGGGTCAGACAACCCGGGTAACCCATTTTCACTCACTTGCACAACTATTACAATATACTCTGAACCTGTAGTGTAAAGCACTTTAGTGGTAATCCATTTTGACAATACACAAATGTAGGTATTTTTAACAACCTGGTTTTTTTCACCATTTAAAAGCAATACTAGCAAGAATATAAAACACTTAACACAATAAGACCGAGGGAACTTTTAAACTATCATCCTTACAGTCATTTTTCTTTCTTCATCTAGCTGACCAACAGATCATAGGTGAGGAGATAATGGACCTGGTTTGAGAATCTGTTACACAACAGAACAGGAAATGGTTTGCAAAGTTCACTGACCATTACGTTCACTCCAATGACTTATGAAAAACTCAAACAATTTGGATTTAATAATTAAAAAATAAGGTTAATGTGTATACTCGGTTCTCACTATGCGATATGGACTGTGGTTGGTATAGCAAGCCTAGATGACTGTGCTTGCTATACTGGTTATGTATCAATTTTGACTATACTTTTATATTAGATAGACAAAATTGACTTGCCTGCACAGTGTATCAAGGCTTGCAGTACCGACCTTGCGGGACCGCGCATCGGTATCACATCGGGATCGCAAAGTGACTTTCACCTTGCGATCTGCACTAACTTTCCTTGCGATTTTGACTATATATTCAAACCTTTAGCTGCGGCAGGATCTTCTATGTCAGGCATGTCCAAACTGCGGCACTCCAGCTGTTGAGAAACTACACATCCCAGCATGCCCTGACACAGCTTTAGCATTCTCTGACAGCAAAACTGTGTCAGGGCATGCTGGGATATGTAGTTTCAGAACAGCTGGAGGGCTGCAGTTTGGACATGCCTGTTTTATGTAAACCCTAGAGTTTTCCATTTCATGTGGTATCTACTGTACTATTTCTTCCAAAGCCAACCTGTATGCTTTTTCGACCCTGTATTGGAAATGTTATATAAATAAGAGACAATAATGTATTATTTCACTGCCTTCACCGATGTTCACTGCCTTCTCCCCCGTTCCCCAACTCTGCTGCTTGGGCGTCACTCCCCCCCCCCCCCCCCCTCTCCTTTACACCCCACATCTAAGCTCTGGCACAATCCTGTTGGTTCCAGCTACGCAACAGGCCATTTCTCTCCCAGAGTGCAACTAAACTTATCATCCACTCACTGGTCATCTCATGACTCGACTACTGCAATGTTCTCCTCACTGGCCTCATTTTCTCCCATCTTGCTCCCCTACAATCTGTCCTCAACTCCGCAGCTAGGCTTATCTTCCTCTCCCGCCACTCCACATCTGCCACTCCCCTTTGACAAAATCTGCACTGGTTCCCATTCCCCTACAGAATCCTCTTCAAACTCCTCAACCTCACATACAGTACAAGGCCATCTCTAATTCCACTGCTCCCTACATCTCCAACCTCCTCTCCCTTCATACTCCCTCCCGTCCCCTACGGCCAGCCAATGACCATCGCCTCTCCTCTACCCTGGTCACTGCTTCACATGCTTGAGTTCAAGATTTTGCCCATGCTGCACCCCTTCAGTGGAACGCGCTCCCCCGCTCCATTAGACTCTCCCTGACCTTGCAAAGCTTCAAACGGGCACTGAAAATCCACCTATTTATCAAAGCGTACCCTTCCGATGCATAACCCAGTCCTGAGGCTGCTCCTCCATCCCCCTGCCTCATGCCTTGAACATCTCTGCTTTGCGTGCATACTGCCATCAGGCTACCTCTCGCTTGCTTGCACCTCATGTCATCTGTCTGTCGTCCTTTCCCACTAGATTGGTAGCTCTTCAGAGCAGGGCCCTCTTTCCTCTTGTTGTCAAAGCCCTCTTCTTGATACATTTCACTCACAGCTCTCTCCTACTCAGCGACCATCTTTACCCGCTTTTTCTCCTGCTGCTAAAGGCTCATCTCTGTCTATGGCCGCCAGCCCCAAGTAGTACGATGATTACTCCCTCGCTACTTACATCTAGGCTGTATTATGTTTTGAGAATTGTGGCGCTCTTTGGTACCTGTACTCTATTTTTGTTATTTACTATCATGCTAAGATTTGTCATCCTATACTGTCCTTTGTACGGCGCTGCAAAACTTATAAATAACTTTATAAATAAAATTAGTAATAATAATAATAATAATAATAATAATAATAATTTTATAGTTTATTACAGCATACTTTTGTAGTCTACAAATCCAAATCCCTACATCTGTGATCTCTGTACTGGACTGATTTAAGACAAAATAATAAGCAATATCTCCCAGTATAAGTAACTTTCCATTCCATGTGCATCATTCCTGCTTATTAACTATTGCAGGGTTGTTGCAATAGAGATTGAGCAAGTAGGGGTCTTGTCAAAAATGGGTGTACAGAGAAGTATTTGCGATACTTGATACAGCCTGCCCTGAAGGAATTTAGAGGGTAACTGTACATATATGGAATTATTTTATAATGTTGTTTGGTTGGATTCTATCTATCAGTTTTTTACAGTCCATAAGGAAAAAGTAAACTAACAGGGCCTCAGATTTTAAAAACTTATGGGCACTGACAGCAGAGACGTAAATAGGGTTTTTCAAGCCCAAAACAACATTAAGAATGACCCCTCCCCACTGGACATCACTCAGGTATATAGTATGTTACACTATATACCTGAGTGGTGTCCAGTAGTCCTTGGATTCTTAGGTGGCTGAGACCGAATCCTGTTCATACATGGGGAAGCAGATGTTTGGGATCCCTGGGTGCATTTCAGGAGCATTTTGGAATCTCTTTGGAATTTAGATAAAAATAATTAGCAAAAAGAGGATTTTAATTACCTACTGGTAAATCCTTTTCTCGTAGGCCATAAGGAATACTGGGGACAACCTAGTACAATGGGGTATAGATGGGGTCCAAAAGAGCCAGTGCACTTTAAATTTCTTCAACAAGGTGTGCTGACTTCTCCCCTCTATGCCCTCCCAAACACACTTCAGTTTAAGAAAACTGTGCCCGAAGGAGATGAACATACTTGAGAGGAGGAACCAACTAGTGGTGAGATTAACAAACCAGCACACATCAACATCAAACATACTAGCAACAGCTAGTGAACCATAGAACAGCAACAGCTGTGTAACCAACATCACACAAGAACTAAACTTGCAGGAAGTCGAAGCACAGAGGCAGGCGCTCAGTATCCCTTATGGACTACGAGAAAAGGATTTACCGGTAGGTAATTAAAATCTTCTTTTCTCTATCATCCATAAGGGATACTGGGGACAACTTAGTACGATGGGGACGTACCAAAGCTCCCAGAACGGGTGGGAACATGCTGAGACACCTGCAGCACCGTACGTCTAAAATGGACATCCTCTGTAGCCAGGGTATCAAACCTGTAAAACTTGACAAACGTGTTTGTCCCTGACCAGGTAGTGGCCCGGCACAGCTGCAGGGCAGAAACACCCCAGGCAGCCGCCCAGGAGGAACCCACAGACCTGTTGGAGTGGGCCTTGGCAGAGCGAGGAATAGGCAAGTACAGTAAGCCTAATCCAACGGGCAATGGACTGCTTAGAAGCAGGACGACCCTTTTTGAGAGCATCATATAGCACAATAATGGAATCCGATTTTCGAACTGCAGCAGTCCTCTTGACATAAATCCTCAGGGCTCGCACTGCATCCAAGGACTCAGGAATAGAGGAAGTGTCCGAAGCCGCCAGAACCACAGTAGGCTGATTCAAGTGGAATGCAGAAACCACCTTAGGCAGGAACTGTTGTCGAGTTCTTAGTTCCGCTCTGTCCTCATGAAAGACCAGGTAGGGACTTCTACAGGACAAAGCGCCAAGTTCTGAAACGCGCCTAGCGGAAGCCAAAGCTAAGAGCATAACCATCTTCCACGTAAGGTACTTGTCCTCCACCGACATCAGAGGTTCAAACCAAGAGGACTGGAGAAAGGACAAAACCACGTTTAGATCCCAAGGTGCCGTGGGCGGCACAAAAGGAGGCTGGATGTGAAGGACACCCTGCAGGAACGTCTGGACTTCAGGCAAAGTAGCCAATTTCTTCTGAAAGAAAATGGACAAGCCGAGATCTGAACTTTTATGGAGCCCAACCTTAGGCTCATATCCACACCAGCCTGTAAGAAACGCAGAAAACGCCCCAGGTTGAAATCTTCATTATTATTATTATTATCTTTTATTTATATGGCGCCACAAGGGTTCCGCAGCGCCCAATTACAGAGTACATATGCACATAATCAAAACAGGAAAACAGTGACTTACAGTTGAAGACAATATAGGACAAGTACAGGGCAACTAAGCATAACTACACCAGTAAACATAGAGATAAGTTCCAGGTGGCCAAAAAACTGCGGGATCTGGGCAGTTGAGGATTATTAAAGTAAGAAACGTAAAGCACATGAGGGAAGAGGGCCCTACTCGTGAGAGCTTACATTCTAAGTGGAGGGGTAGACAGACAGGGGTGACACAGATGGGGTACATAGAGAGCGTGGAACAGAGGGTTAGGTTGAGATTTGGCTAGGTTTGGTAAAGAAATGGGTCTTAAGAGCCCGTTTGAAGTTTTGTAGAGAGGTGGAGAGTCTAAGGGGGATAGGTAAAGAATTCCAAAGAAAGGGAGCAGCACGTGAAAAATCTTGGAGATAGGAGTGGGAGGAAGTAATCAGAAGACAGGAGAGTCGGCGTGCATTAGCAGAGCGAAGAGGACGGGTGGGAGAGTAAAGGGAGATAAGGTCAGAGATGTAGATGGGAGAGGAGTGGGTGAGAGCTTTGTTAGTGAGTGTGAGAAGTTTGAATTAGATTCTGAAAGGGAAGGGAAGCCAGTGGAGGGCCTGTAGGAGAGGGGAGGTAGATGTAGTGCGTTTGGTGAGGAAGATGAGCCGGGCAGCAGCATTGAGGATAGATTGGAGTGGAGAGAGGTAATTGTCAGGGAGGCCAGTTAGGAGGAGATTACAGTAGTCCAGTCTGGAAATAATCAGTGAGTGAATAATGATCTTAGTGGCATCCTGGGTGAGAAAAGGTCTGATTCTGGAAATGTTTTTGAGATAAAAATGACAGGTTTGTGAGAGGTGCTGAATGTGTGGTTTGAAGGAGAGGGAGGAGTCAAGGATTACGCCAAGACAGCATACTTGGGGGCTAGGGGAGATAGTCGTGCCATCAATGGATAATGAGATTGTGGGAGGTGAGGCTGTGCGGGAGGGTGGGAAGATGATCAGCTCAGTCTTAGACATGTTGAGTTTAAGAAAGCGCTGAGACATCCAGGAAGAGATAGCAGAAAGACAGTTTGAGGTACGAGTGAGGAGAGCCGTGGAGAGATCAGGGGAGGAGAGGTAGATTTGAGTGTCATCAGCATAGAGGTGGTATTGGAAGTTAAAAGAACTAATGAGTTCACCTAAAGAGGACGTATAGAGAGAGAAAAGGAGAGGACCAAGAACAGAGCCTTGGGGGACACCAACAGTTAGTGGAAATGGGGGGGACGTAGCATCATGAGAGGAGACAGAGAAGGAACGATCAGAGAGGTAGGAGGACAGCCAGGAGAGGGCAGTATCACGCAGACCAAGAGAGTGAAGGATTTGCAGAAGGAGAGGGTGGTCCACAGTGTCAAAAGCAGCAGAGAGGTCAAGTAGAATAAGCAGAGAGTAGTGGCCCATAGATTTGGCTGCATGGAGGTCGTTGCAGACTTTTGTGAGGGCAGTTTCAGTGGAGTGGAGAGAACGGAAACCAGACTGGAATGGGTCAAGCAGTGAGTGGGAGGAAAGAAAGGCAGTGAGGCGATTATAGACAATACGCTCAAGAAGTTTGGAGGCAAAGGGGAGGAGAGAGATGGGTCGATAGTTGGAGAGAGTGTTAGGATCAAGGGTAGGTTTTTTTAATAATAGGGGAGACAAGAGCATGCTTGAAGGCAGAGGGGACAGTGCCTGATGAAAGGGAGAGATTGAGAAGGTGGGCAAGATGGGAACAGGCAGAAGGAGAGAGGTAGCGGAGGAGGTGGGAGGGGATAGGGTCGAGCGGGGAGGTTGTGTGGGGGGGGGGACGGATGAGGGCCATGACTTCCTCGCCAGATACATGGGAGAAAGATGTCAGAGTTGGTAAGAGGGAAGGGGAGTGGTGGCAAGGGATGGGTGGTGGCTGGTTGCTGGTCTGGTGGGATGTGATATCCTGACGTATGGAGTCAATCTTGGATGTGAAATAAGTGGCAAAGTCAAGAGCAGACAATGAGGAAGGGAGAGGAGGTGGTGGTGGGCAGAGGAGGGAGTTAACAGTGGCAAAGAGGCGCCGGGGGTTGGAAGACTGGGTAGAAATGAGGATTTTGAAGTATGATTGTTTAGCAAGGGAAAGGGCAGTACTGAAGGATGAGAGCATGAATTTGAAATGGAGGAAGTCTGCTTTAGAGCGTGATTTCCTCCACTGTCGCTCGGCAGTACGTGAGCATTTTTGTAGATATCTGGTGCATTTGGTGTGCCAGGGTTGAGGTGTTGATCTGCGAGGGTGAATAGTGGTTGGCGGAGCAACAGAGTCAAGGGCAGAAGTAAGAGATGTATTGTATAGGGATGTGGCTTGTTCAGGGCATGTGAGAGAGAGAAGAGGAGAGAGAAGGGAGTCAAACAGGGAGGATAGGGATGAGGTGTCAATAGCCTCAATGTTACGCTTCGTGATGGTAGCCTTAGGAGGGAGAGATGGGGAAGCAGAGATAGATAAGTTGAAAGAGAGCAAGTGGTGGTCAGAGAGGGGAAAAGGGGAATTGGAAAAATCAGAAATATCACAGCGGTGAGTGAAAACCAGATCCAGTGAGCTCCCGTTCACATGGGAGTGTGAGGTGGTCCACTGGGAGAGACCAAGTGAAGAGGTGAGGTTAAGGAGTTTAGAGGCAGGTGATTTTGTGGGGTTATCGATAGGGATGTTGAAATCACCTAGAATAATGGAGGGAATGTCAGAAGAGAGGAAGTGAGGTAGCCAGGAAGCAAAGTTGTCGAGGAATTTGGAGGAAATGCCAGGTGGACGGTAAATTACAGCAACTCGAAGATTAGTAGGTTGGTAGAGGCGTATTGCATGGACCTCAAATGTAGAGAATGTACAGCAATGAGGTTTGCCTTATGTTGTTGCTCAAAGGCCTGGATCTGCTCCTTCACAAGACCCAACTCTCTGGTAGACTCCTCCACCACCAGTAAGATTAAGTCCATGGAGCACTTATTTAAGATTGCTACCCACCGACGACAAAATTGGGCGTTATAGCGGCCAATCGTCGGCGAGTTAGCAATCCTAAAACCCCTCGGTATCAGATTACTACGATAGTAATCCGACAATGTGATTCCATGATATGTGTAATCACATTCCCTTTGTTTTAGTTTAGACCACATCCGAAATAATTCTTCATTAGTAAATATAAACATAAGGCAAACCTCATTGCTGATACGCCGAATGATTGGATTAATAAGCTCAATGTCCAAATCGAGCAATATCGGCAAGATTTAATAAGATTTAAAAAGGACAAATTAAATAAAGTTAAAAGGGACTACGAACAGAGACAAGTGTATCTCTGGTTGGGCAGCTCCAGGCCTAATCAAACACAACAGGCGTACAGACGTCAACAACAGATGTGGCGTCGTAGGGAGCAGCCAGGGATGACCTCCTCAGCTAGTGATTCTGACACTACTTCGGCCCCCTCAACATCAACTGAAGGAGCTGTCCCTTTAGGGCCACACCAAGCGGGAGTACGTACCCGTTCCAATCGTACTCCAATAAGCGGAAGAGGCAGAGGACGCGGAGGTCGCGGCAGAATCAAAGGATCCTACGTGCCAAGACCACAACGTCCCTAAAAGAATTGGTCTTTAACCTCTCGTCTACACCGCTTACTGACCACGAATATGGACTTTTAGCCAAAGGACTTTCTTTCGTCCCCACGACAATTACTGATCCTTTAGAATGGAAAACCGAAGTGTATCGTCTGAATAGGACACTAAAACGTAAGGAATATTTTAACAACCGACCACCTGCACCAGCACCTTTGGAGACGTCATCAGTTGAGATACCCCCACAACTACGGAAGATAGCTCCGAGATCAAACTTTGACCCCCCAAGTCAGAACTCCTCCATCAGGACTTTTGTCCGCATGCTGGAAAGGGAGGGTCAACAAGCCATGAAAGATCCGGTATACTTTAATTTAAGCAAAAAAGAAAGATCAACGCTTAAAGAATTGTCTAATAGAACAGATATAGTAATCCGCAAGGCGGATAAGAGGGGGTCCATAGTGGTTCAAGACATTGGGGACTATGTCATCGAATGTGAACGACAGCTGAATGATCTTACAGTATATAGACGTCTTCACAAGGATCCAACTAGGGAGTTTAAACTTGAATTAGATTCCTTTTTGTTAGATTCTAAGAATCATGGTATTATAGCACAAGATATTTACTCATCCCTTATGGTTGAATTCCCTTTAGCACCCCTGTTTTATACCTTGCCTAAGGTGCATAAGACGTTGGAGAAACCCCCATGCCGCCCAATTGTGTCGGCCAGGGGCTCTCTGTATCAACCAATCTCAGTTTTTCTAGACGCATTCCTTAATCCCTGTATTCAGGCTTTGCCATCTTTTCTTAAAGATACATCATCATTATTGTTACAATTACAACATCTGGGCAGATTGCCCGAACATACATTGTTGTGTACTGCTGATGTCACTAGCCTCTACACCTGCATCCCACATGATGCAGGTGTGGAGGCAGTGAGAAGACTCATAGAGGATAATGTGACGTACCAGGGCCCTGAGATATCGTTCTTCTTACACCTATTAGATCTGGTGTTACAAAGAAATTATTTTATGTTTAATGGTAATTTTTATTTGCAAATAGCGGGCTGTGCGATGGGGTCTGCGGTGGCCCCATCGTACGCTAACGCATTCATGTATCAAGTAGAGAAGGATATGTTCTATTTAGATCCTATTATTAGTCCTCAAGTGTTGTACTACAGACGTTTTATTGACGATCTCATTGTGTTTTGGAAAGGCTCCAGGGCAGATTTGTCATTGGTATGGAGTAAACACAATGCTACGTCACACCCAGTAAAGTTTACCTTTACTATTGATGAGAACCAAATTAATTATTTGGATGTCTGTATCCGCATTAGGGACTGTCAGTTGAGTACGTCCCTTTTTGTTAAATCCACGGACAGAAATACTTTATTAAACTATCAAAGTTTCCACCCACTCGCATTACGCAAGGGATTACCGTATTCCCAGTTTATGCGTGTTAGGCGTATTACCTCGGACCCTGCTGAAGCTGGCTTGGCTTTGGATGACATGCTTAAGAAATTTGCACAGAGAGGGTATCCTGTTAGGGAGTTGCAGCAATCTAAGGAGGCTGTTTTGAATAAATCTAGAGAAGAGATTTTGTCTATGGATAATAAAACAACATCCATAGCGAACAAACTTCCGTGGGTTAGTAAGTTCTCCACTAGCTCTAGACGTGCAGTTAAGAAAGCTAAACAATTATGGCCGATTATCCAATCTGAGCCAGCTTTGAAATGTCTATCTGATACTAGTTTATTACCCAGTCACACTCGAGGTAACAATATAGGTAATTTTGTAGTAAAACTTGATGTTACTAATATGACTAGGTCTAATTCCACACATTTCCTTAGACCAAAAACAGGATGTTACAGATGTTTGGGTTGCGCCACGTGCAACACCTTATTGACAGGCACAACATTCAATCATCCGCAAACTGGCAGGAAGCTACCTATTAAGCATCGTCTTACGTGTACGTCAACTTATGTTGTCTACATGCTTACCTGCCCGTGTGGTCTTGCCTATGTGGGCAAGACCATACGACAATTTAGAGAGAGGATGGCACTCCATAGAAGCGCCATAAAAAAAGCGTTTGAGAAAGGGTCTAGTGACCAACCGTTTGCCCGCCATTGCTTAGGGGCTAAACATGGGGTGGCTAGCATTAGGGCCATCCTTATTGACCATACCCCTCCGACTTTGAGGGGTGGAAATAGGGATTGGTTGCTCCTTCAAAAGGAGTCCCGGTGGATATTAAATTTGGGCACCCAATACCCTGGCGGTCTCAATGAAAATTTGGGACTGCAATGCTTTTTATGAATATTTGATTAAGTCATATCCCTATGGATGGGGATTGAGTTCATATGAAAATAGAAAGTAATAGGTCCTTTATCTATACAGTTTTCCATAAAATCTCAATAGTTTAATTGAAGTTAAATTGCATAACCTTAATAGGTAGATTTACGAATAATATCATTTGTAGGTGCAAAAGGTAGATTCACTATCTTGATGTTCACTAAGGTATATATGTGTTTTAATGTTTCACTTTGTTTTAACCTTGAACCTGTGCAGGCTCCGTAGTTACTACAGCGCCTGCAGGCATTGTTTGCCGGTTTCCATGGGAATCTCCCTGCCGCACCGAGCGTCGTGACGTCATGGCCCAGCGACACGGAGGTGAGTTGCGGAGGCTGGCGGGCGGTCGAGCCGTGCGGTCAGGTGAGAACAGTTTGAACACTGATGTCTTTTGTTTGTGTATTGTATAAATGTTTAGTTTGTCTCACACCTTGTTTGTCAAGCCCTGAGGACGGGGAGATTCCCCGAAACATGTCGGCAATAAAGAGAAACTTTTCTATTTGAGTCAGCCTGCGTGAGTGCCGCCACACATCCTTCTGTATATATATATATACATACATATGTACAAAGCATTTAGTATGTACTTATATAGGGTAGGGCTCGGGATCCCAGTGGGTCATCTCATACTGTGTGGTGTAAAGTGAATTTCAGCTCATACTGTGTAGGGGATGTAGTCATATGACCTGCGTTCGGAATCCTACCGGTCACTATGCCGACACCGGAATCCCAATCTCTATCCAGCCCGACAGTCGTCATGCTGACAAACAGGGATTATTCCCACTCAGTGTCCACAACACCTATATAGTGGGAATTGTCGAAGTCAAAAAAATATTACATAAAGAGAACATACAAACTACACACATTATGAGTCGCTATACTTGCAAATATGCGCAGCGAGTTCAGCAATATATGGTAACACACGCATTTACATGGACATGCCACAGAGATGGATTCGACACTTATTTCATACAGTACATAACTATAATAATATCAAGCGCCAGACATCATGATGATTTAAAATTATCTAATGAAGTAATGTCATGAATGTGTATTATTTGAATGAAACAAGATAGACCTGTCATATTTACTGTTAAAACGACCAGATTAATGTGTGGATTCATTTGATACTTGTTATTAAGTTGTAGGACATTGCAACACGGAATTATGATTAAATGTATACAAGCTAAAATCACTTTTATTAGAACAATAGATATTCCAAACAGGTAATGAACAGGAAACTCAGGCCAGCCCTTTGGATGTCTTGAAGGCTGAACCTGATTAGCATATACAAAGGAACTGGTGACTCATCGTGAATCCCTCCCCCAGAAACTAGATAACACATTGATCACACAGACGCTGAGTGGCTTTTTGGTCTCAGAGGATGAAGGAGTTGCTGGCAGATCAGTTCCTGTATTTATTTACAGAGCAAGAGACATAAGATGCATTGGAGGGAATGGTAATTGTATCGCTGGCCTGTAACTGAAACTGTATGTAATGGCATGTAACTGTATGTAACTGTATGTATTAACTGCTTACTGTGTGAGTTGTAATCATGTAACTATCGGTATACTGTACTTTGTAATATATATTGAATCCATATCCTTTTAATAACAAATATATACATCAATGAGCTTTGGAACTCAGATAATGTGTGGGTGTATTGTTTTCTCTTATGGGATGCAGTGTTTTGCGATGTATAGCGCACATTCACGGGATATGGTAATAAGAGGTGCAGGCATTTACAATATATATTAGAGCGGGCATTTTAAATATTTGTGAGAAATCAATTTGGCATTCACAGATAGGGGCTGGTCCACGATATCACGTTCTTAATGATGCACTGTACATTATAAACGCGACGCTGTGGTCGATCAGCTTGTGATGGACGCATCCTAAAGCTGAGAAAATCATATCCGTGTGTATTGTTGTGTTATTAGTAAGACGCTGATATGAAATTCAAGGGACAATGCGTTTCTCATATTTAAGATGCTAAAATGTATTTTTATTGTTGCAAAACAAGGTTCAAATAACTCATATTGTGTTTGATTCAGATTGGATTGTTTATCTGTTTAAGTAGGTTTAAAAGTATATTTAAAAGTTGCTGTATAGCCTTGATATAGTTTTTATTTTTAACTCAGGCCTAAAATAACTTCTGGTGCTTGTATGATGTGTGATTTCTTTGTGACAAAGGAAGCCGCATGGTCTGTCCTCCATTTTGGACTAACCACATGGCCTGTCCACCATTTTTTGTAACCCTCATGGATGTGGAAGGGGGAGGAGCAGTGGCCATTTTGGGAAGGTCATTTTCTAAATGGCTGATTTTCACTGCTCAGAATAATGAGCTTTCCTTGGTCACATCAAACACCATTTATGAGTTACCAATGCATTTATTTAACCCATGCCATAGTCAATTACAAATAGTTTCAGCTGGGCCTAGTGAGAGTTAATAGATTAATACTTGATGTAAGAATTACACACAGATATAAACAAAGTTTTTTTCCTTTTTCCTACAGGATTTAGTTAAATCTGCTTGCTAGTTTAGGATAGCCATTGAAATGTTAATCAACCTGTCCCACTACCCTCTTGAACAGGCATATGAACCTCTGTTGATATGCAAATTAGAGACTTTGAAGGAAATGCATTCATTCAGTAGGTGTGTACTGTGTCGGGGTTCTATGAGAGTCAAGTGGTATATATATTATATAAATATATATTATATATAATATTATTATAATTATGTGTATATTTATATCAGTGTATGTTCTGCAAGATAGCTATCCAATCTGAATCATATCATTTAAATTATTGATTATTGCTAGATTCATTTAGATCTGTGTGAAACCGAATACATTTGTTGCTATATAGTTAAAACTAAAATAAGTGTTTAAGTGTAAAGACACAAACGCAGTCTGGCCTGGTTGTAAAGGTTTATACAGAAAAAAACTGTGTGTTCTGTTAAGTGAGCGATTATAGTTAGTATTGCTCACATTTATAGAAGTTGTGTGATTTGTTTTATTGCAGACGTACGGTTTTGTACACGTGTCTCGAACAAAGTAAAGGACTGCGCACGCAGCGTAAGAGACACGCACGGTCGCGGGTTTACGCAAAGTGCGTAAGAATGCGGGCGCTAAGTACAAATTACACAATAGTGACGTTTAGTTCAAAGGTGGGATAGTAGACATTTAATACAATAGCACAAAACTATCAGATTTGAAAAGCAGGTTACTCTAAATTTAGTTTAAAATCTGTATTGCCTATGGGGGTAAAGCTGCCTATCTGAATGAATTAAAATTTTCTGTACAGAAAAATCAAAGTGTATTTGAGTGAGCGAACGTAGGAGTGAGTGGATATTGAACTTAAGAAACTAAAGTGGTCTAAAGTGGTCTGAAGTGGTAACACCGGGTTAGTAGAGGCCCGTGGCATAGGGTTCGCTACCCTGCGTTATTAGGAACTGAAGTGGTCTGAAGTGGTATCCCATACAACTAAAGTGGTCTGGAGTGGTCTAGGCTAAGTGGTCTACAGCAATCGTAGGGCATATAGATAACTAGCATCTATAGGCTGTGCTATTGCATCACATGTCCGTTTGTTCTGCACAGCGCAACGTGATATTATTGTGTTATATGCGCTGTGGAAGAGCATACGCAGACGTGATTGTATAGACAAAGGGGTTTTTCTTTGACAACGTCGGGAAATCTCCCTGGTGGGCTTCACTGGAAAGGGTGAAGGATAGTTATCTAATTTCTCTGTTTTTCACCCTGCAAACAATTCCAGTTGAAAGATACCGAAAAGGAATTTTTCGCTGCCTCTCTCAGGAAAATATTCGAAACAGAACTTCCACCGAAAGAAATTACGGTGTTGTAAGGTCTGATAGGAGCCCTTAGTTGGGTACATTGCCTTCGCTATCAACAGTGTATGGTAGTACTGCCCAACGTGGGCGAGAGTGGGTGGAAGCGCTCGGAGAACTTTCACCGTCGCCTTATATTGAGTATTTTGGTAATTTGTGGGAATAGCCGAGAAGGCAAGACCCACAAATTATGGGAGCCAGTTGCTCAACGAAGGGACGTATGGTAGCCAGGGTTCAGGCAGAAGAGTTAGGGCCGAGAAGGTCATGTGTGAAAAATTTGAAGTGGTCTAAGTGATGGTTCACACACAGAAGTTTTATGCAATGAATGGTTATGTATGACTGACAAAGACAGGGTACCATTCCCTAGGGTGGGCAGCTTTGAACCAGAGGTATTGCAGAACTTAAGGATAAGAATATGTCTGATAAAATCCCGAAAACAAAGGGTCAGACATACAAATTGTTTAAACCTGTGACAGCAAGAGGGGTGGTGAGTTTGATCCTAAGGTATTGCAGGTGATATGTTTAACCAAAGTCATATAAGACAAGAATGGAAATATAAGAACTGTTTGAACTTGTAGCAACAATAAACAAGTAGGAAAAAAAAAGAGAATGCAAGTACACCGCCTTATGTAGATGTGGAAGCAGTTACGGCCAGCATACAAACTATAGAAAATAATAAAAATATGAAAAATATGACTGTAACTAATGAATGATATGTACTAATGAATGTTGAAGTTTTATTTAGGAGGTGAAGGTGACCCGATTGTTTCCAGACATTTCTCATGTACCCAGAGGAGTATCCAACCGGTAAAAGAAGAGCAGTAGCCTGTGGGGGAAGTGGCTGAGACCAGTGGAACAGGTAAGTATGGTATCATTTGTGTACATATAAAGTAACCCCCCCCCCCCCCCCAAAAAAAAAAAATAATCAAGAAAGTAACGTCAGAAATGGAGAAAAAAACCTGTCCGCACATTACTATTTGCCAGTAGGAAAGTGGACAGAGACAAGGTAACCCCGGGTATTTCTTTCAGTTACCATATAAGAAGTATTCATTCCTAGTAATGCCCCTAGTAAAGATGAGCTTGGAAATGTTTGTTGGACCATGTACAGACCCTTAATACGGGATGAGAAGGATTGAATGAAATACTTTGCATGACCTAGAAGCTTGTTAAACTTTTTTTTTGTTTTTGTCTTTTGCAGTAATAGAAAACTCTCCATCTGGATAAGACCACTGGTAAACACTAATTCGGCAAATGGGAGGTGGCTGTCTCTGTGCAAATGGACGGGCTCAATAAGGCATTGAGTGTCAGGGTGCAGACTTCTTTGCAAAATTGGAAAGGGGTCACAGTAGCTAATCTTAGATAGTGTGCTATTGAACATCACAAGAATAGTATAGGCGCAGAGAACAACAGGTGGAGAGGTTGAGGACGGTAAGTATACTGGCACATACAGGAAAGACCCATCAGTCCAAACCCCAGATCCCAAATGGTCAATAATATGTTACACTTGTAGGAAGGAAGGGCATTTTGCCAGAGACTGTAGGAGTAGTAGGACACATAGTCAATATAGATCCCCTAGACAGAAAACACAAGCCACATTATTAAACACATAGACGGGACCAAGGGACATATAGTAAGGAACCATAAGCCATATAGAAAACACAGATTCGGCTAATGGGAAGAACAATATAAATGCAACATTACCCTTTGACAAAACTTGAAGACTAATGTCGCATTCTGCTGTTCTAGATGCATGTCCATCACAGGTAGAGGAAATTATCTCACAGATACCGGGTTCCCTATGAACTTAGGATGGACAGGACACTGGATTGATGGCTGGGATAGTCCCAGTAGAGATAAGACACACAGAATTTTTTTTTAAGGGGAGTAGACCAAGTAGAGAATCACTTCCCCGTAGTGCCCAATCCAGTTGTCAAATTTTTATAAAATCTTCTTCACCTCTACAAACTCATCTGTCACCAACCTCTATTCTGTTTCTCTACAGTTTCCTCTTCATCTTTTGTGTTCATACAGGGTGGTACAATACATGGACCCAAGTACAGTTCAAACTCCACATGCCTAGGTCCTCCAGAGTTCTGCCCGAACCCAGTATATCTCAACAGCACGATGACACCAGTATTACTGCAGTGTGCCTTGTCATGCACAAAGGGTGGAGAATGGGAATACTGGTGAAGGGGAATTTTGTATAGACACTGATATGCCTGTTGGTGAATGGCAAACCTGACATTTTCTTTTTCATTTTCTTCTTCTTTCTCTCCTCTAGAGATGTTTCTTTTTTTCTTTTTCTTTTTTGAGTTATGCTCATGGGCCCTCATTCCGAGTTGTTCGCTCGCAAGGCGATTTTAGCAGAGTTGCTCACGCTAAGCCGCCACCTACTGGGAGTGAATCTTAGCATCTTAAAATTGCGAACGACGTATTCGCAATATTGCGATTACACACCTCGTAGCAGTTTCTGAGTAGCTTCAGACTTACTCGGCATCTGCGATCAGTTCAGTGCTTGTCATTCCTGGTTTGACGTCACAAACACACCCAGCGTTCGCCCAGACACTCCTCCGTTTCTCCGGCCACTCCTGCGTTTTTTCCGGAAACGGTAGCGTTTATTCCCACACGCCCATAAAACGGCCTGTTTCCGCCCAGTAACACCCATTTCCTGTCAATCACACTACGACCGCCTGAGCGAAGAAAAAGCCGTGAGTAAAAATCCAAACTTCATAGCAAATTTACTTGGCGCAGTCGCAGTGCGGACATTGCGCATGCGCACTAAGCGGAAAAACGCTGCGATGCGAAGAAATTTTCCGAGCGAGCGACTCGGAATGACCTCCATGGTACTCTACATTGCAAACACGATAGTTAAATTAAGATACAAACATTTTTTGTGTTCACTGCAGGAAGAGGCAGTCTGGAGGACAAAGGGGTATGGCCAGGAGTCCTCAGGACTGTGGGCAGGTGGACACGGTAAGCCAGTAGCCCCCAGAGCATACCTTCCAAGTCTAGCTGAGGTGGCACACGGTCTGACTCATCTAGGCAAAGAGGGTAGGTGCAGGTTGATGAGAGTCTACTGGTGTGCGCCAGGATTCTATTCTCATACAGGTTAGAGAGCAATGACCTGTCTTACTTGCTTGAGGAAGAATATTGGTAAAGCAATACCAACAGAGCCATCCCATATCCCTCCTGCAGACGGATCTTTTCAGGAAATACAAATCGACTTCGTACAGTTAACACCCTTTAGGAATTATTGTTATGTATTGGTGTGCACTGATGTTTTCTCAAACTGGGTAGAGGCATTTCCTGCCGCCACGGATACTCCTGTGTTTACCGCAAAGGAAAATTGCGCAGAAATTTGTGTGTAGATAATGGTACCCCTAGAAGTAGGAGCAAAGCTTGAAATTGTACTATTGTGATCATAGATACTGCCACTAGTATTATGTAGCTTCGGAACCACTCCCAGATCTTCACTTAACGAATCACCCTCTTCGAAATTTGTTTTTGTATTTGTGTTTTTGGTTGTTTTTGGAAGACAACCTCATGTCATGATTGATCCGCACAATGATCAGAAATACACCAATGAGGTGACAGTACAGTACCTTGTTGAGATGAGCCAGCATTTAAGAACTTGACAAAGAACTTGAAACTGTTGATTGCTGGTATGCCAAATGCTAACTGTCTTGATTATGAACCAAGAGACTGTGTGATTGTCCTTACGCTCAGGTTGCCTAATAGACAGGTGGGAAGGACCATACCAAGTTTTGTTGACAGCACTAAAGGTCGCCGAAAGAGAGATTTGGGTCCACTCTTCCCACTGCAAGAAGGTCACTGACCCGGAGAGAACTCGTGACAAAGTAGTTTATTGCTCACATTCATCGAGTTTGTGTAGTTTGGTAACTGTGTGTTCCAAGTGAACTGTGTGTTCAAAGAGCAAGATGGAGAGCAAAGTGAACTGTGTGTTCCAAGTGAACTGTGTGTGCAAAGAGCAAGGCAAAGAGAACCTCATATCACCAGAGACTCTGTTCCGTGAAGACTGAGAGGCGGCACTGTTGAACACTACCTGAGCGTACTAAAGGATTGCAGAAAGACCAGTCATTGTAATTGATTTGTTATGAACAAGAGTTGTTTTGTTCTATTTCTCTTTTCTCTCTTTCCCGCTGACAAACATTTTCTTTCAGGATATTCTATTTTTGCGAGGTTTTTTTATGAGGAGTTGAGTGTGGGACTGGAACTGGTTCTGTAGGAAGGAGTGATTTCCTTATAGGATCCCAGGATTAGCCGATCAGTTTGTTAAAGTCAGATAGAAAAAAAAAATCAAAGTTCTAGTAGTTATGGAGTTCAGAGGTAATCAGGAACAATCAGACAATGGCTATTCACACATTGCAGATAAAGAGCTCATTAATATATGTGGAAGAAAGGTTTATGAGTGGCTCTCCCCGAACTCCGAAGGTTTATGTTAATTAGGAAGGACACTACTTATAACCCTTGTTCAATGATTAAACAGACCTAGCATACGTTCCAGAAATGGAAACAATGTTCAGAAAATGATAGGAATATGTAGATCATGAAAATTTTATATGTCACTGTCACGATTTGTTTGTGTCTTCTTCATCTACCCAGCAGAACCTCAATCGAATCCAAACATCAGTGTACAAAGACGTAGGTACATGTATGTGTGAAATGTTCGTCGCAAATCAGACATTATAGGCCAAAGCAATGTCCCAGCATACTCTATAGGTTGAATGTTGTCCCACACCCAACCAGTGGTCCCGTGAAAGCCGAGTGCATATAGAGGATGTCTCGTCCTCCTCCCTGTCTTCCCCAAATATAGTCAAGTGTCTGATTTGCGACATGCATACATACGTGTGTCTAGGTCACCGATTATGGTATGAAATATTTTTTCTTATGTTATTAATTGATGGCAGTTATTGTTTACTGCCAAAGGGTGGACTGTCGAAGTCAAAAAATATTACATAAAGAGAATATACAAACTACACACATTATGAGTTGCTATACTTGCAAATATGCGCAGCGAGCACAGCAATATATGGTAACACACGCATTTACACGGACATGCCACAGAGATGGATTCGACACTTATTTCATACAGTACATAACTATAATAATATCAAGAGCCAGACATCATGATGATTTAAAATTATCTAATGAAGTAATGTCATGAATGTGTATTATTTGAACGAAACAAGATAGACCTGTCGTGTTTACTATTAAAACGACCAGATTAATGTGTGGATTCATTTGATACTTGTTATTAAGTTGTAGGACATTGCAACTCGGAATTATGATTAAATGTATAAAAACTAAAATCACTTTTATTAGAACAATAGATATTCCAAACAGGTAATGAACAGGAAACTCAGGCCAGCCCTTTGGATGTCTTCAAGGCTGAACCTGATTAGCATATACAAAGGAACTGGTGACTCATCGTGAATCCCTCCCCCAGAAACTAGATAACACATTGATCACACAGGAGCCGAGTGGCTTTTTGGTCTCAGAGGATGAAGGAGTTGCTGGCAGATCAGTTCCTGTATTTATTTACAGAGAGAGAGAGAGAGAGAGAGACATAAGATGCATTAGAGGGAATGGTAATTGTATCGCTGGCCTGTAACTGAAACTGTATGTAATGGCATGTAACTGTATGTAACTGTATGTATTAACTGCTTACTGTGTGAGTTGTAATCATGTAACTATAGGTATACTGTACTTTGTAATATATATTGAATCCATATCCTTTTAATAACAAATATATACATCAATGAGCTTTAGAACTCAGATAATGGGGTATATGCAATTGCCGGCGAATCGCGGCAATTTTTCGCCCGTTTTTTTATTCGACACAATACGGCCGTCGAATTCCGGCAAGTGGGTTCCGAAATTCAACATATTCAATAAAAAACGGATTCGACAGTCCCGTTGTCGAAAAACGGACGATTTGACGGATTTTGATCCGATTTTTAAAAAACGGGAAAAAACGGGAAAAAACCCGAAAAAAAATTGCGTGGGGTCCCCCCTCCAAAGCATAACCAGCCTCGGGCTCTTCGAGCCGGTCCTGGTTCTAAAAATCCGGGGGGGAAACTGACAGGGGATCTCCCGTATTTTTAAAACCAGCACCGGGCTCTGCGCCTGGTGCTGGTGCCAAAAATATGGGGGACAAAAAGAGTAGGGGTCCCCCTTATTTTATACACCAGCATCGGGCTCCACTAGCTGGACAGATAATGCCACAGCCGGGGGTCACTTTTATACAGCGCCCTGCGGCCGTGGCATTAAATATCCAAGTAGTCACCCCTGGCCGGGGTACCCTGGGGTAGTGGGGACCCCTTCAATCAAGGGGTCCCCCCCCAGCCTCCCAAGGGCCAGGGGTGAAGCCCGAGGCTGTCCCCCCCATCCAAGGGCTGCGGATGGGGGGCTGATAGCCTTGAGAAAAATTAAAGAATATTGTTTTTTCCAGTAGTACTGCAAGTCCCAGCAAGCCTCCCCCGCAAGCTGGTACTTGGAGAACCACAAGTACCAGCATGCAGGAGAAAAACGGGCCCGCTGGTACCTGTAGTTCTACTGGAAAAAAAATACCCAAATAAAAACAGGAGACACACACCGTGAAAGTAAAACTTTATTTCACACCTGCCGACACACACATACTTACCTATGTTGACCCGCCGACTACCATGCCCCCCTCTTCACTGAAGAATCCGGGGTACCTGTGAATAAAATTATACTCACCTGATCCAGTGTCCAGGATAATAATCCACGTACTTGCCAAAAAAAAAAAACAAACGAACACCCGGACCAGGCGGACTGAAAGGGGTCCCATGTTTACACATGGGACCCCTTTCCCCGAATACAGAGACCCCCCCGTGACTCCAGAAAGGTCCCTTCAGCCAATCAGGAAGCGCCACTTCGTGGCACTCACCTGATTGGCTCTGCGCGTCTAAGCTCAGATGCGCATTGCACAGCTCCCTCCATTACTTTCAATGGTGGGAACTTTGCGGTCAGCGGTGATGTCACCCGCGGTCAGCCGCTGACCGCGGGTAACCCCACCGCTGACCGCAAAGTTCCCACCATTGAAACTAATGGAGGGAGCTGTGCAATGCGCTGTCTGAGTTCAGACGCGCATACAGCCAATCAGGAGAGTGCCACGAAGTGGCGCTTCCTGATTGGCTGAAGAGACCTTTCTGTGACAGGATGCACGGGGGGGGGGGGGGTCTCTGTATTCGGGGAAAGGGGTCCCATGTGTAAACATGGGACCCCTTTCAGTCTGCCTGGTCCGGGTGTTCGTTTTTTTTTTTTTTTGCCAAGTACGTGGATTATAATAAAAGACCACAGGACACTGGATCAGGTGAGTATAATTTTATTTTCAGGTACACGTGGATTCTACTTTTGGACAAGTGGACAGAGGTTGGCGTGTGAACATAGGTAAGTATGTGTGTGTGTCGACATGTGTGAAATAAAGTTTTACTCTCACGGTGTGCGTGTCCTGTTTTTATTTGGGTATTTTTTTTCCAGTAGAACTACAGGTACCAGCGGGCCCATTTTTCTCCCGCATGCTGGTACTTGTGGTTCTCCAAGTACCAGCTTGCGGGGGAGGCTTGCTGGGACTTGTAGTACTACTGGAAAAAACAATATTCTTTCAATTTTCTCAAGGCTATCAGCCCCTTATCCGCAGCTCTTGGATGGGGGGACAGCCTCGGGCTTCACCCCTGGCCCTTGGGTGGCTGGGGGGAGACCCCTTGATTGAAGGGGTCCCCACTCCCCCAGGGTACCCCGGCCAGGGGTGACTAGTTGGATATTTAATGCCACGGGCGCAGGGCGCTGCTGTGGCATTATCTGTCCAGCTAGTGGAGCCCGATGCTGGTGTAAAAAATACGGGGGACCCCTACGCTTTTTGTCCCTTGTATTTTTTGCACCAGCACCAGGTGCAGAGCCCGGTGCTGGTTTTAAAAATACGGGGGATCCCCTGTCAGTTTTTTCCCCGGATTTTTAGAACCAGGACCGGCTCGAAGAGCCCGAGGCTGGTTATGCTTAGGAGGGGGGACCCCACGCTATTTTTTTTCTAATTGTTACCATTCCATTTAAAAAATAAATAAAAATATTTAAAAATATATATAAATAATACTTTTGCCTCCAAAATAGACAAACCAAGTACCTAATCCCTTCTAATATAAATAGATATGCTATTATCAATAAAAAAACACCAAAAAAAACATGTTTTTAAAAATTTTTTATTAGATTCCGCCACCAAAGTGTGGCGGATTGAAAATTACGAATTTACTGTCTAAAAGCACTGTTGTCGAATTTCCAAACTTCAATTGAATATACTTTTGTCGAATTGCCGCATTTGTACCATTGCAGAAATGTCGAATTGGACAAATGTTGAATTTCAAAAAGTCGAATTTGGAAAGTCCTTTTTTTTGGCAAAAAGTACTGAATTGCATTGTCGAATTTTTTTTGTGGGCGAAAATGTCCCGTTTTTCGACATTTTCGGGAATTCGACCGCAATTGCATATACCCCAATGTGTGGGTGTATTGTTTTCTCTTATGGGATGCAGTGTTTTGCGATGTATAGCGCACATTCATGGGATATGGTAATAAGAGGTGCAGGCATTTACAATATATATTAGAGCAGGCATTTTAAATATTTGTGAGAAATCAATTTGGCATTCACAGAATGCCCTGTGGCGAGCGCAGCGATCCACCAAGCCATAGTTTGTATGGTGATCTCCAGGGTCCCAAACGCCGGTCTCCTGATACCATCGCCTGTGTGGCATAATGTGAATTTCGGCTCATACTGTGTGGCGTAATGTGAATTTCGGCTCATACTTTGTGGCGTAATGTGAATTTTGGCTCATACTGTGTGGTGTAATGTGACTGTGTGGCGTAATGTGAATTTCGGCTCATACTGTGTGGCATAATGTGAATTTCGGCTCATACTGTGTGGCATAATGTGAATTTGGCTCATACTGTGTGGGGTAATGTGAATTTCGTCTCATACTGTGTGGCGTAATGTGAATTTCGGCTCAAACTTTGTGGCGTAATGTGAATTTTGGCTCATACTGTGTGGTGTACTGTGACTGTGTGGCGTAATGTGAATTTCGGCTCATACTGTGTGGCATAATGTGAATTTCGGCTCATACTGTGTGGCATAATGTGAATTTCGGCTCATACTGTGTGGCATAATGTGAATTTGGCTCATACTGTGTGGGGTAATGTGAATTTTGGCTCATACTGTGTGGCGTAATGTGAATTTTGGCTCATACTGTGTGGCGTAATGTGAATTTGGCTCATACTGTGTGGGGTAATGTGAATTTTGGCTCTTACTGTGTGGCATAATGTGAATTTCAGGTATAGCACGCAGCAGCAGCTAGGACTCAGGGTTATGCTGTAGTGAACAGTCAGTATCGCCCGGTGGCCGCACCACTATGTTTCGTTTTATTTCTCCGGTGTGTATTATATCAACTTGTATTATTAGGAACTTGGGAGAAATTCAATAAAGCCATGTGATTATACTGAGAAATGTAAAATAGTCCTCGACGCACCTAAAAGGCGGTGCTAGACACACCCAACAGGTGGTGCTACACACGCCCCTCCAGTGGTGCACCCCCTAATATAAGTAGCTGCGCACGCCTATGCCGATGGTCGGGGGGGGGTGCTGGCAGTTAGTGGTGATTTCCAGTCTGGGGAAGGGAGAATAGGATGGTGGATGCTGCGGCGGCCGTGGGGAGATGATCCAGGGAAAGGGGGGGTGTTAGCAATTAGCGGTGACCGTCGGTCTCGGGGATCCATGGAGAGCGCACAGGCGATCAGTGCCCTGTAGAGTGCTCAGCCAGCAACACTTCCAAGTAGGTGGGAGTGCTGATCATGTTATGTCCTCACAGGACTGTAGTTCTCTGGAGTAGGGTAAGACAGCAATAGTTATCTCTGGATTTACTGGCTATATGTAGACAGGAGGCACCACACTTCTTTAAAGGAAAAAAAAACTAAAACATCTCCTATATAATAGCCCAGATCTGTCACTCTGTGACTGTGTGGATAACGCTAGGCGTGGCTAGGAGCTCTCATTGGGTTAGCAGCAGGTCTATCACACCCAGTCCACAGCTGATTGGGCGAGAGACGCCCTCGCACACAGGTTACATCTAATGGGAGCCTCTGCCCTTTGGCTGCTGTGTGTTCCCAGAGCAGGATTAACAATGGGGCTGATGGAGCTGCAGCTCCACGTCCACACCCCAAAATAGGCCCACTGCATCTGCAGCAACATACCCTCCAACAATTTACACATAAAAATTTCTACAAATTAAAAAAGGGGGCATGGTCACGGGTAAAGTGGCGTGGCCACGCCCCTTTTCCTATACTTTCAATGCAAGTTTGGGGAGCCAGAAATCGGTACAGACCATAAAAAAAAGTACCGTACCTGCCAAAAAGGTACAGTTGGGGGGTATGCCACTGCATCTGCAGCAAGTCTCTGCACTGTAGATAGGGAAAAACAAAATCCTTTTACTGCAGCGTCCTATGGCCCTCATTCCGAGTTGTTCGCTCGTTATTTTTCTTCGCATCGGTGCGATTTTCCGCTAACTGCGCATGCGCAATGTTCGCACTGCGGCTGCGTCAAGTAAATTTGCTAAGAAGTTTGGTATTTTACTCACGGCATTACGAGGTTTTTTTCTTCGTTCTGGTGATCAGAGTGTGATTGACAGGAAGTGGGTGTTTCTGGGCGGAAACTGGACGTTTTATGGGTGTGTGTGAAAAAACGCTGCAGTTTCTGGGAAAACCGCGGGAGTGGCTGGAGAAACGGGGGAGTGTCTGGGCGAACGCTGGGTGTGTTTGTGACGTCAAACCAGGAACGAAACTGACTGAACTGATCGCAGTGGCAGAGGAAGTGTCGAGCTACTCAGAAACTGCTAAGAAATTTCTATTCGCAATTTTGAGAATCTTTCGTTCGCAATTCTGCTAAGCTAAGATTCACTCCCAGTAGGCGGCGGCTTAGCGTGTGCAATGCTGCTAAAAGCAGCTTGCGAGCGAACAACTCGGAATGAGGGCCTATGTCCTGCTGCCAGTCCGGCTGACCCCACCGGCATCAACAATCCCCACTCACTAGCCGCGGCACAGATGGAACAAAAGCTGCTGTGGCTAACGGCATAGATGTGTATAAAAGCGGCGCAACAGAAGGCTTTCATAGCCCTCCCTGCGCCGCATACTCTCTGAGCCCCGGAGCCTCCTCTGCGTGTGATGTCACAGAAGTACGTCCCCGCCACAGCCGCGCCCAGATCCCCAGAGGCCCTGACTCCGCAACACAGCATCTGGGCTGCCCGCCTGGAAGCCCCGAGATGGCTAATGTAACAGATAGAGTGGGTGATATCGCAGAGGGTAATGTCTGGACGCTGAATCAATGTAAAAGGTGACAGTGCTGTGCAGTGCAGTGGGTGTGCAGTGTCACTGACACTGCACAGCACTCTCACCTTTTATATTGATTCAACGAGTCAGTCAGTTCTGCCAGCCAGTCACTATTGTTAGCGCCAGTGTCCCAACGCGCCGCATTACAGGGAAGAAGATGCACTCAATAAACTACAGCTCCCAGCAGCCCTTAGCGCAGGAGCATTCCGGCGCTAAGGGCTGCTGGGAGCTGTAGTTTATTGAGTGCATCTTCTTCCCTGTAATGCGGCGTGTTGGGACACCGGCACTAACAATAGTGACAGCATAACAATAGTGAGCAGCTTGGCTGCTGTGCGAGTCTCCGGGAGAGCCAATGCCAAAGGGAGGACAGCAGCTTAGCTGCTTCCAGGCGGAGAAGCATTACCTGCTCCTCCCCAACTCGCAGTACCTCCGGGCCCCATCCTCGGCATCACCACCCGCAGTGGCTTCATCCCCCTCCCTCACCCGAAGCACCCCGTCCCTCCCCCACTAACTGCACCCCCCCTCCTCCACCCGTGGCACCCCCGCAACCGCTCCTCCCCCACCCGCGGTGTCTCCGGACCCCCTCCCCTACCCGCAGCACCACCGCACTAGCCCCTCCCCCACCCACGGCATCCCCGCAACTGCCCCTCCCCCATCTGCGTCTCCCCCGCACCCGCCACTCCCCCAACCACAGCACCTACTAGGTGATTCATCAGGCCCTGTGTGCGCTGTTTACGCCGTTGCAAGGGTCTATGACCCCTTAACCTTTGCCCGCCCTTTGTCCGTGCAATATTTAACCACTCACACAATTATGATTAGAGGTAATACTCCATATAATAAAAATATTGCACGCTACAAGGGCGTGCAAGGGAAAAGGGGGTGTAGCCCCTTACGACAGTGTGAAGAACGCCCGTAGGGCACGATGAATCACCTAGTTCTCTTTATAAATATGTTCATAACTGCATCTTTATGATCATTGTTATACTATATATTAGAACATCCTGCCCATTTGCAATCTTTTTTTTTTTCTTTGGTGCTTGAGGTTCGGCAGAATGACTTTGCAGCTCTCTCCTTGCTCTCCTATTTGCTCTCATTTACATCAGTGTGTGCCGTGCTGGACAGGAAAGTTCCAGGAAATTTGAAGCTACAGTAGTATGCAGGGATTGGATGAACACCGGAATGGTCCAGACCCCGGAACGCCAGACAGGACCTGCTCCGTGCAGCAAACTGTCATACTGGATCTGGTAGTGCTTGTCCTCGTCCGGGTGGTGTCATGTCCGGGACGATGACAGTGACAGCTGTCACCAGTGAGGGAGAGATTACAGCCTCCCTGTATGGTCTGGACCGTTCCAGCTATTACCCTATCCATGGACCATACAGGGAGGTTGCAATCTCTCCCTCCCCATTTCCCTGGTGACCCTCCCTCCCCGGGCAGGACACCCCCTGGACAGGGATGAGCACTACAAGCTCCAGAATGCTGCAGGAAGCTGGTTTGGTCCAGCGTTCTGGGGTCCTTTGGGGACAATTCTGCTCATCTCCAGCCTCCACCGCCAGCAGCTCTCCCAGCAGCAGCGTGGCTACTGGGAGAGCTGCTGCTGGTGGCGGAGGATGGAGATGAGAAGAACCAGTCCCTTTGTTGCCGGAAAGGAGGCTCCTGCAGAACTGATTGTCTGAACTTCAGATCATCAGAGGCCAAAGTATCGAACTTGTAGAACTTAGCAAATGTGTTCGACCCAGACAAAGTTGCCGCTCAGGAAGACCCCACCTTACGAGTAGAGTGGGCCTTAACAGATTTTGGACATGCTGGATAGTGAACCTAATCTAGCGAGATATAGTCTGCTTTGAACCAGGACACCCAATTTTCTTGGGATCATACAGGACAAACAAAGAGTCCGATTTCCTGTGATGAGCAGTCCTCTTCACATAGATTTTCAAAGCCCTCACAACATCCAAGGACTTTGACGAAATTGAGGAGTCAGTAGCCACTGGCACCACAATAGGTTAGTTGATATGAAATGCCGACACAACCTTTGGAAGAAACTGCTCACGTGTCCGGAGCTCAGCTCTATCTTCGTGGAAGATCATGTAAGGGCTCTTACAGGACAAAGCCCCCAATTCCGACACACGTCTAGCAGAAGCTAAGGCCAACAACGTGACAGCCTTCCATATAATAAGAATTTACTTACCGATAATTCTATTTCTCGGAGTCCGTAGTGGATGCTGGGGTTCCTGAAAGGACCATGGGGAATAGCGGCTCCGCAGGAGACAGGGCACAAAAGTAAAGCTTTTACAGGTCAGGTGGTGTGTACTGGCTCCTCCCCCTATGACCCTCCTCCAGACTCCAGTTAGGTACTGTGCCCGGACGAGCGTACACAATAAGGGAGGATTTTGAATCCCGGGTAAGACTCATACCAGCCACACCAATCACACCGTACAACTTGTGATCTAAACCCAGTTAACAGTATGATAACAGAGGAGCCTCTGAAAGATGGCTTCCTAAACAATAACCCGAATTAGTTAACAATAACTATGTACAAGTATTGCAGATAATCCGCACTTGGGATGGGCGCCCAGCATCCACTACGGACTCCGAGAAATAGAATTATCGGTAAGTAAATTCTTATTTTCTCTATCGTCCTAAGTGGATGCTGGGGTTCCTGAAAGGACCATGGGGAATAGCGGCTCCGCAGGAGACAGGGCACAAAAGTAAAGCTTTTACAGGTCAGGTGGTGTGTACTGGCTCCTCCCCCTATGACCCTCCTCCAGACTCCAGTTAGATTTTTGTGCCCGGCCGAGAAGGGTGCAATTCTAGGTGGCTCTCATAAAGAGCTGCTTAGAGAGTTTAGCTTAGGTTTTTTATTTTACAGTGATTCCTGCTGGCAACAGGATCACTGCAACGAGGGACAGAGGGGAGAAGAAGTGAACTCACCTGCGTGCAGGATGGATTGGCTTCTTGGCTACTGGACATGAAGCTCCAGAGGGACGATCACAGGTACAGCCTGGATGGTCACCGGAGCCACGTCGCCGGCCCCCTCACAGATGCTGAAGCAAGAAGAGGTCCAGAATCGGCGGCTGAAGACTCCTGCAGTCTTCTTAAGGTAGCGCACAGCACTGCAGCTGTGCGCCATTTTCCTCTCAGCACACTTCACACGGCAGTCACTGAGGGTGCAGGGCGCTGGGGGGGGGGCGCCCTGGGAGGCAAATGAAAACCTTTAAAAAGGCTAAAAATACCTCACATATAGCCCCAGAGGCTATATGGAGATATTTACCCCTGCCTAAATGTACTAAATAGCGGGAGACGAGCCCGCCGAAAAAGGGGCGGGGCCTATCTCCTCAGCACACGGCGCCATTTTCTGTCACAGCTCCGCTGGTCAGGAAGGCTCCCAGGTCTCTCCCCTGCACTGCACTACAGAAACAGGGTATAACAGAGAGGGTCTATAACAGTCTAGCAGAAGCTAAGGCCAACAACGTGACAGCCTTCCATATAAGAAATTTGACCTCAACCTCCTGTAGAGGCTCAAACCAGTCCGACTGGAGAAAATGCAACATCGTTAAGGTCCCAAGGCGCCGTAGGCGGTACAAAGGGAGGTTGGATGTGCAGAACTCCCTTCACAAAGGTCTGAACCTCAGGGAGGGCAGCCAATTGTTTCTGGAAGAAAATGGACATGGCCGAAATCTGGACCTTCACAGATCCCAACCTCAGGCACATATCCACACCTGCTTGCAGGAAGAGGAGAAAACGTCCCAGTTGAAACTCCACCGCAGGAAACTTCTTGGACTCACACCACGAGACATATTTCTACCAAATACGATGGTAATGTTTAGACGTTACCCCTTTATCAGGGGTATATCAGGGTAGGAATGACCTTCTTCGGAATGCCCTTCCGAGCTAGTATCAGGCGTTCAACCTCCATGCTGTCAAACGTAGCCGTGGTAAGTCTTGATAGGTGAATGGCCCCTGCTGCAGCAGGTCTTCCCGAAGATGAAGAGGCCTTGGCTCTTCCTGCAAGAGATTCAGAAGGTCCGCGTACCAAGCCCGCCTTGGCCTGTCTGAAGCAATGAGAATCGCTTGAACTCTTGTTCTCCTTACGAGCTTTAGAACTCTTGGAATGAGTGGGAGTGGTGGAAACGCATACACCGACTGGAACACCCACGGAGACACCAGGGCATCCACTGCAACTGCTTGTGGGTCCCTCGACCTGGAACAATAGCGTTGAAGCTTCTTGTTGAGATGAGAGGCCATCATGTCTATTTGGGGCAACCCCCACAGGTCTGTTATTTTGTTGAACACCTCCAGATGGAGACCCCACTCCCCCGGATGGAGGTCGTGCCTGCTGAGGAAGTCTGCTTCCCAGTTGTTCACTCCCGGAATGAAGATTGCAGAGAGCGCCAATGCGTGTTCTTCTGCCCAGAGGATGATTCTTGTCATCTCTGACATCGCAGCTCTGCTCTTTGTTCCACCCTGTCGGTTTATGTAAGCCACCGTCGTTACATTGTCCGACTATACTTGAATGGCCCGATTTCTTAGAAGATGGGCCGCCTGAAGAAGACCGTTGTAGATAGCTCTTAGTTCCAGGATGTTGATCGGCATGCCGGCTTCCAGACTTGACCACCTTCCTTGGAAGGTTTCCCCTTGAGTGACTGCGCCCCAGCCCCGGAGGCTCGCATCCATGGTTAGAAGGATCCAGTCCTGAATCCCGAACCTGCAGCCCTCCAGAAGGTGAGGCAATTGGAGCCACCAGAGGAGTGAAATCCTGGCCTTTGACGACTGACAAATTCTCTGGTGCATGTGTAGATGAGATCCTGACCACTTGTCCAGGTGATCCAGTTGGAAGGCCCGAGCATGGAACCTTCCATACTGGAGAGCCTCGTAAGAGGCCCCCATCTTCCCCAAAAGGGGAATGCATTGATGAACCGACACCCGGGCTGGCTTCAGGACATCCCAGACCATTGTTTGTATCACCAACGCCTTTTCCTGCAGAAGAAACACCCTCTGCACTTCCGTGTTGAGGATCATCCCCAAAAAAGGCAACCTCCGGGTTGGTTCAAAATTAGATTTTGGAATGTTCAGAATACAACCGTGGACTCTGAGTAGGCGGGTTGTGAGTACAATGGACTGCAACAGCTCCTCCTTGGACGATGCCTTTATCAGTAGATCGTCCAGATACGAAATGATGTTTACCCCCTGTTTTCGGAGTAGAACCATCATCTCTGCCATCACCTTGTTGAACACCCTTTGTGCTGTAGAGCGGCCGAATGGCAGGGCCTGGAACTGAAAATGACAGTCCAGTAATGCAAAACAGAGATAAGCCTGATGTGGTAGCCAAATCGGAATGTGGAGGTACGCATCCTTGATATCCAGGGATACTAGAAATTCCCCCTCTTCCAGACCTGATATCACCGCCCTGAGAGACTCTATTTTTAACTTTAACTTCTTCAGAAAAGGGTTCAGTGATTTTAGGTTCAGAATGGGCCTGACCGAACCATCCGGTTTCGGTACCACGAAAAGGTTTGAATAGTAACCCGTGGTTTGCAAATGAGGAGGTGCTGGCACAATGACCTCTGCCTCCACCAACTTCTGGACCGCTGCTTGTAGGACAGTCCTGTCCGCCAGCAGAACTGGCAAGCCTGATTTGAAAAATCGGTGAGGAGGGAGATTCTGAAATTCCAACCTGTATCCCTGGGACACATTATCTATCATCCAGGAATCCAGGTCGGACGATACCCCGACGTGACTGAACTGTCTGAGCCTCACTCCCACTGGCCCCACCACCAGGCCGCGCGGTCCACCATCATGCGGAGGACTTCGGCGTACTGGAAGCAGGCTTAGTTTCCTGGGAACCTGCCGCAGGTTTCTTGGATTTAGCTCGACCTCCCCTAAAGAAGATATTGGACGGTTTGGCCTTTCTAAGCTTGTTAGACCGAAAGGACTGTGATGCTGATGAAGAGAAGGATTTCATCGGAGCAGGTGCAGCTGAGGGAAGGAACGGAGACTTACCCGCTGTAGCCGTGGATATCCACACATCCAAAGCTTCCCAAAAGAGAGCCTGACCTGTGTAGGGTAGGGACTCCACACTTTTCCTGGATTCCGCGTTGGCTGACCACTGGCGCAGCCAACAGTCCCCGATGAGCTGAAACAGACATGGAAGAGATCCCCGCAGCCATGGTACCCAGGTGTTTCATGGATTCTACCATAAAACCTGCTGAATCGTGAATGTTACGCAAGAACAATTCAACATCACCCTTAACCATTGTATCCAAATCCTCAAGTAAGGTGCCTGACCATTTTACTATAGCTTTTACAATCCATGCACTAGTAATAGTGGGACGTAATATGGCCCCCGAAGCTGTGTACATTGATTTAAGTGTATTATCAATTTTTCGATCAGCCTGCTCCTTTAAGGCAGTAGATCCTGGAACAGGTAAAACTACCTTTTTTGAGAGTCTGGACACAGATGCATCAACAATTGGCAGGCTTTCCCATTTTTCCTATTCTCCTCAGGGAAAGGAAACGCCACCTGGACCCTTTTAGGGATCTGGAATTTTTTCTCAGGGTTTTCCCATGCTTTCTCAAATATAGCATTTAATTCCTTTGACGCAGGGAAGGTTAGCGAGGCTTTCTTATTTTCAGTGAAAAAGCCTCCTCAACCTGCTCAGGTGGTGTATCATTAATATTCAATACATCCCTGATAACCTCTATCATCAATTGCACCCCCTTTGCAAGAGAGGCAGACCCCCGCAACACATCCCCAGTACTGTCTGTGGTGTCAGAATCGGTATCAGTGTCATCTTGCATGACATGAACAAGCGCACGTTTGTGGGGGTATATAGCGGAGCATCCTGAGGTACCAGAATCGGGCCATACTGCCATAGAGTTCTGTAATACCTGGGTTGCAGATTCATTACTTGCAACCCTATCTGAAATCTGAGAAATCTAAGATTTGATAGAGGAAAACCACTCAGTTTACCTTGCTGGAATCTGTGCTAAATCAGTGCTATCCTGATTAAATGGAATGGTATCATCCCGGGAGGACATATCCTCTGCAGCATATGACACAGTGTCCCTGAACATAGCTAAAGGAGACCACAAAACACCCCACACACAGCGAAGGGCAGAGTTTCACCCCCAAGAATGGCAAGAGAGACACAGAGATTGGAGCCAACGCACACACAGCGCTTTTA
Organism: Pseudophryne corroboree; assembly: GCF_028390025.1. Taxonomy (NCBI): domain Eukaryota; kingdom Metazoa; phylum Chordata; class Amphibia; order Anura; family Myobatrachidae; genus Pseudophryne; species Pseudophryne corroboree. The sequence continues at coordinate 434,208,540 of NC_086446.1, read as the reverse complement.
ACCAAAGGGAGACCCCTTGTCAGCGCTGACTGTGCACCTTAATAGGATACACAGTCGTATTGCAGCCTCCCCCCCTCCCCCTTCTACAACCCCCTGGTACCGTGAGAGATAGCTGGAGTTGCTGTGGAGGGACCTTCTTTCTCCTGATCAGCTCTGTGCAGGCAGCAAAATGGCGCTGAACGCTGCTGGGTCCGCTCTGAGGAGAAGCCCTGCCCCCAAAATGGCGCTGTCTTCCCGCTCTTCGCCTTATACTGGCCGGAGGATTGATGCTGGCTGAGATCCTGGGACCACAACAGGCTTTGTGACCAGTGTATGGTGTAAACGCTGGCCCAGGGCGCCCCTCAACGCGCCGCACTATGTACCGCTGAGCCATCCCGGAGCGCAGTTAATGCTGCGCTCCTACCCTGCTGCCGCAATCTTCACACCGGCCCCCCGCTTCCAAGGGTGTTCAGTGTCTTACTCGCCACAATCTTCAGCTCTGTAAAGGGGTGACGGCATGCTGCTGGGGTGAGCGGTCCCCTGTGGCGGGGAGCGATCTATCCCCTCTGGAGCTCAGTGTCCTGTCAGCGGAGTAAGTGGCTCAGACCCCACAGGGCGGACACTACTCCCGCCCTTTGTCCCACGCTGCAGGGAGGCTATTGCCAGTAGCCTCCCTGTAAAATAAAAAACTCTAAAATAACATTTTACTAGAAAAGCTCAGTAGAGCTCCCCTAGCTGTGACCGGCTCCTCCGGGCACATTTTCTAAACTGAGTCTGGTAGGAGGGGCATAGAGGGAGGAGCCAGCCCACACTCTCAAACTCTTAAAAAAGTGCCAATGGCTCCTGGTGGACCCGTCTATACCCCATTGTACTAATGTGGACCCCAGCATCCTCTAGGACGTAAGAGAAATTGTGTTTATGTCATCCTTAGGTTCAATTGTGTGGTGAGGGACAAGGTTTGCTTCTGTTTGTCCAGAGATGGCCCTAGGCATAGTCAAACTAGGCAAATGCCTAAGGCATTTGGAATGCCATGGGGCACAAGCAGATTCTGCTGATTAAAATGATATGCGGCTGTGAGGAGTAACGTATATAAGGGAAAGCGGTACTACTGTACTGTGTGATGTAACGTGATAAAGGGACACTATTGCATGATATGTGAATAAAGTTGCACTACTGTGTGGAGTAATGTGAATTGGGGGTACTGTTGTGTTGCTATGCCCCTTCCCAACAAGAACATGCCCCTTTTTGTGCTGCACGCCGAATGTGCGCACTGTTCAAATTTAAAATATAAGGGCTAGGAGCACCAAAATGAGGACTGCTATGACTGAGGGGTGATGGTGCTGGGAAAGGGGTGCAGGGTCAGAGGCGGAACTAGCAGCAGTGCTAGGGGGCACCAGCCAAAATCTTGCCTAGGGCTTCATATTGATTAGGGCCGGCTCTGTGTTTGTCCACATATTTATGATTGGCAGCCACCAGCACTTATTTTGCCTATTACACCGACCATAAATAATTTGAATTGGTGTGGACCATCAATCCAAGGCACCCCTGCAAGTGTCCGGAGGAAAACAGTTTGAGAACCACTGCTCTATAGCATATATTGTTTAGATTTCATTCTTACCACTTTCTCAATACCGTACATATACGACTGACTGGACACAATGGGGTATATTTACCAAGATTTGTGTTTTTGCCGTTTTGAAGGGTGTTTGAACTCGAATGGTATCGGGTGCATTTTACTGCAACTTTTTCAATCCTGATACGATCATTCACTAAGCTGACGACTTTTCCCAATTCGTATTTTCCGATGTCGATGTGACTAGTAATGTTAGGCAGTGTTTTATGGGAGTGATGAGTAAAACACTGCCTGACAAAACACAAGTAATCCCGGCCGGATCTGTGAGATCCGTGCAGGGCTTCATTGTGTACCTTAAAAAGGTGTTTAAAGTCGTTAAAAATCAGAAACAAATTGCGTGGGGTCCCCCCTCCTAAGCACAACCAGCCTCGGGCTCTTTGAGCCGGTCCTGGTTGACAAAATATGGGGGGGAAAATGACAGGGGTTTCCCCATATTTCATCAACCAGCACCGGGCTCTGCGCCTGGTTCCAAAATTACGGGGGACAAAAAGCGTAGGGGTCCCCCGTATTTTTGAAACCAGCACCGGGCTCCACTAGCCAGGTACATAATGCCACAGCCGGGGGACACTTTTATACTGGTCCCTGCGGCCCTGGCATTACATACCCAACTAGTCACCCCTGGCCGGGGTACCCTGGAGGAGTGGGAACCCCTTAAATCAAGGGGTCCCCCCTCCAGCCACCCAAGGGCCAGGGGTGAAGCCCGAGGCTGTCCCTCCCATCCAAGGGTGGCGGATGGGGGGCTGATAGCCATGTGTAAAAAATTTGAATATTGTTTTTAGTAGCAGTACTACAAGTCCCAGCAAGCCTCCCCCGCAAGCTGGTACTTGGAGGACCACAAGTACCAGCATGTGGTGGAAAACCTGGGCCGCTGGTACCTCTAGTACTACTACTAAAAAAAATACCCCCAAAAAAACAGGGCACACACACCGTGAAAGTATAAGTTTATTACATACATGCACACCTCCATACATACATACTTACCTATGTTCCCACGAGGCTCGGTCCTCTTCTCCATGTAGAATCCTTGGGGGACCTGTGAAAAAAATGATACTCACATAATCCAGTGTAGATTGTGTCCAAAGTATAATCCACGTACTTGGCAAAACAAAAAAACGGAAACCCGACCATGCACTGAAAGGGGTCCCATGTTTACACATGGGACCCCTTTCCCCGACTGCCAGGACCCCCCCTGACTCCTGTCAAAGAGGGTCCCTTCAGCCAATCAGGGAGCGCCACGTCATGGTACTCTCCTGATTGGCTGTGTGCTCCTGTAGTGTCTGTGAGGCAGCACACGGCAGGGATACAATGTTGCGCCTATGCGCTCCATTGTAGCCAATGGTGGGAACTTTGCGGTCAGCGGTGAGGTTACTTTCGGTCAACCGCTGACCGCAAAGTTCCCACCATTGGCTACAATGGAGCGTATCTCTGCCGTGTGCTGCCTCACAGACACTACAGGAGCACACAGCCAATCAGGAGAGTGCCACGACGTGGCGCTCCCTGATTGGCTGAAGGGACCCTCTTTGACAGGAATCAGGGGGGGTCCTGGCAGTCGGGGAAAGGGGTCCCATGTGTAAACATGGGACCCCTTTCAGTGCGTGGTCGGGTTTCCGTTTTTTTGTTTTGCCAAGTACGTGGATTATACTTTGGACACAATCTACACTGGATTATGTGAGTATCATTTTTTTCACAGGTCCCCCAAGGATTCTACATGGAGAAGAGGACCGAGCCTCGTGGGAACATAGGTAAGTATGTATGTATGTATGTATGGAGGTGTGCATGTATGTAATAAACTTATACTTTCACGGTGCGTGTCCTGTTTTTTTAGGGATATTTTTTTAGTAGTAGTACTACAGGTACCAGCGGCCCAGGTTTTCCACCGCATGCTGGTACTTGTGGTTCTCCAAGTACCAGCTTGGGGGGGGGAGGTTTGCTGGGACTTGTAGTACTGCTACTAAAAACAATATTCAAATTTTTTACACATGGCTATCAGCCCCCCATCCGCCGCCCTTGGATGGGGGGGGGAGACGACAGCCTCGGGCTTCACCCCTGGCCCTTGGGTGGCTGGAGGGGGGGACCCCTTGATTTAAGGGGCTCCCACTCCTCCAGGGTACCCCGGCCAGGGGTGACTAGTTGGGTATGTAATGCCAGGGCCGCAGGGACCAGTATAAAGGTGTCCCCCGGCTGTGGCATTATGTACCTGGCTAGTGGAGCCCGGTGCTGGTTTCAAAAATACGGGGGACCCCTACGCTTTTTGTCCCCCGTAATTTTGGAACCAGGACCAGAGCCCGGTGCTGGTTGATGAAATATGGGGGAGCCCCTGTCATTTCCCCCCCCATATTTTGTCAACCAGGACCGGCTCAAAGAGCCCGAGGCTGGTTATGCTTAGGAGGGGGGACCCCACGCAATTTTTTTTTCTGTTTTTACACTAAACAGACCCTTTCCCATAGATAACCATGCACAGATCTCACTGATCCAAACTCGACTGGAAAAAGCAGGTCTATTTTTTTGCAGTTTTTTAACGAATTGAAAAAAAACAGACCCGCACTTGAGCACTCAGAGACTAACACCCAAATACGAATGAATAGTGAATGCCCGTACTGTATGAAATAACAGCCGCGTTTGACCGATGGTCTATTCATTCGTATTTCTGAACTTTGCCAATCAAACCATTACAAATAGACCAGATTCTGCTTAGTGAATTCCCGGATTGGGACTTAGAGAAAAAAACACAAATCGGCAAAACTCTGATTTTTAGTAAATACTGGCCAGTGACAGCAACCTGGGCCTGCGAGATCACTTCCTACTCCTTGGATCGGTATGAATGAAAAATGTATTTCTTCCCATTGCTGCCTAACGTGGTCACTATTTTTTCTGATCTCTGTGCAGAAGGTCATCACATTGATGTACAAGTAACAGCTGCCCCGACATTTGTTTGCAACGAATTCCCCAATCGTGCATGTCCAGACCCATCCCAGTAACTCCAGGCTGCCCCCTCAACAAGCACATCGAGACTTGTTACATCAGGTAGCAGGCACACGCAGCGGAACCTGTGCTGGGGATCCCGATACCACTCACAGACAGTGCCACAGGATGGGACAACCACACACCACCCCAGCTCCAGGCGTGACAGCAGCTAATGCTATATGACCCAAGCGCTACCCTGAGCACCGGCGATCACACGCTCCCTGCTGTCACCCTATATCTCCGATCACCCCCGTCCCCGACTGTTGCTCGCCTCGTACTGACTCACTAACCACCACCCACGTGTTTCTTTATCACCAGCTTCCGCATTCGCGCCCGCCCCTGGCATAGCCACGCCCCGGCCTCCGTAGATACGCCCCCAGCTGGCTGGCTGCCCCCCACGCCCAGAAAGTGTGTTTGTACTGGCTAGAGGAAAGGATCGCTGCGGGGAGAGGGAGAGAGGTAGCCCAGGTGAGTGCTGCCCGGGGCTAGGCGGGGCTGCAGTGCGTTCCGGGGTCTCTGGTGTGTGTATGTGGTGTGTGTTATGTGTGTGCGGGCAGCATGGTATCCTTGTGTGGGATGGGTCGTGCCCTATAGTGCGGAAGGCTGGCGGGGAGCTGAGGAGCTTTCCCTGTATACAGAGTGTGCGCTGTAGGGGCAGGGTCCGCTCATACCTGCGCTGTGGCCTCTCTTCTGGCACTTTGTTTCTGCTTGTTAGTCCCACGTTCTGCACGCCTGTGGCTCTCCATAGGTGCCCAGTGTCCTGCTCCCACTCACTGGATACATAGGCCACACAGCTGTGTCCTAGTTGGGGCTCCATGCAGTCATTAATCCTCACCCATCCATGTGCCCTGGTACTAGGGTCACCCTGCCTCTCATCCATGTTCCCTATCTCCATGCCCTGGTACCAGGGACACCCTGCCTTTCATCCTTGTGACCTGTGCCCTGTCTCCATGCCCTGGTACCAGGGACACCCTGCCTCTCATCCTTGTGACCTGTGCCTTGTCTCCATGCCCTGGTACTAGGGACACCCTGCCTCTCATTCTTGTGACCTGTGCTGACCTGTGCCTTGTCTCCATGCCCTGGTACTAGAGGCACCCTGCCTCTCATCCTTGTGACCTGTGCCTTGTCTCCATGCCCTGGTAATAGGGACACCCTGCCTCTCATCCTTGTGACCTGTGCCCTGTCTCCATGCCCTGGTACTAGGGACACCCTGCCTCTCATCCTTGTGACCTGTGCCTTGTCTCCATGCCCTGGTACTAGGGACACCCTGCCTCTCATCCTTGTGACCTGTGCCTTGTCTCCATGCCCTGGTACTAGGGACACCCTGCCTCTCATCCTTGTGACCTGTGCCTTGTCTCCATGCCCTGGTACTAGAGGCACCCTGCCTCTCATCCTTGTGATCTGTGCCCTGTCTCCATGCCCTGGTACTAGGGACACCCTGCCTCTCATCCTTGTGACCTGTGCCCTGTCTCCATGCCCTGGTACTAGGGACACCCTGCCTCTCATCCTTGTGACCTGTGCCTTGTCTCCATGCCCTGGTACTAGAGGCACCCTGCCTCTCATCCTTGTGACCTGTGCCCTGTCTCCATGCCCTGGTACCAGGGACATCCTGCCTCTCATCCTTGTGACCTGTGCCCTGTCTCCATGCCCTGGTACCAGGGACACCCTGCCTCTCATCCTTGTGACCTGTGCCTTGTCTCCATGCCCCGGTACCAGGGACACCCTGCCTCTCATCCTTGTGACCTGTGCCTTGTCTCCATGCCCTGGTACTAGGGGCACCCTGCCTCTCATCCTTGTGTCCTGTGCCTTGTCTCCATGCCCTGGTACTAGGGACACCCTGCCTCTCATTCTTGTGCCCTGTCTCCATGCCCTGATACCAGGGACACCCTGCCTCTCATCTTTGTGACCTGTGCCTTGTCTCCATGCCCTGGTACTAGGGACACCCTGCCTCTCATCCTTGTGACCTGTACCTTGTCTCCATGCCCTGGTACTAGGGGCACCCTGCCTCTCATCCTTGTGTTCTGTGCCCTGTCTCCATGGCCCGGTACTAGGGGCACCCTGCCTCTCATCCTTGTGTCCCTAAGCTCTGCTTCATCTTGTCACCTCTCTACACCAAGCTACATAGTGCTGAAAGGCATTCCTTACCTATCAGGGAGTGAGTCTGCAGGTCATAAATACTGTTCCCGCCATCCCAGAGCAGTGGTGTGTATAACACTATACTATAGTACTGTGTATAACACCTGAGTATATTCATTGTGTCCACTGCTAGTCTATAGTGCAAATACCATGTACAGTGCAATCTATACAGATCCTGTGCTCCATTCTTTAGTCTCCTTCTATCAACAGGTCGAGCTGCCACTGAGCAATGTCCCTTCCTATGTGTCTCACTGCATCCCTGCTAGTGGTATGACTGGTCATGGCTTGGTATATATCTTATGTGATAGATCAGTATAGTTATGTGGCTTGTATACTCTGGTTAGTGTGTAGCTATCCGGCCCATGTACTCTGCTGTTAATATATAGTTAGTCTTATGTAGAAAGACATGCCCCATGTGTTAATACAGTCCATCTTACTATCTTATAGCAATGTTATGACAGGGGGTTTGTTACTTACAGATAAAGTACAGTATTATGTAATATCAGAATTTCTCATAACCGGAAAGCAGCTGTAATGAGCAGCATGAAACCTGTGGATGATATAGTTTGTCCTAAGGTTATTAGTTGTCTATGTTGTATGGTAAATGTGTGTCAGGGTGATTTTATATCTTTAGATTGCTTACACATAGGTCGTAAGCGTTCTTAACGCCTAATAAACGCACTTTGAGACAGTCTATAACATAAGCTAATGGCCATGCGCACGTTTTCTGAAAAGCGTACAGTTCAATATGCCGTCCCCTGCAGTGTTCATAGGCATTATCAGTAACAGTGCAATGGATAGCTACACATAGTGCAACATACCACACAGAGCTTTGAGACATTCATGAATGTGCTTTTATTCCTCCTATGTATAATATTTTTGTGCTTTTAACGTGTGTTTTGAACCCATAGTCTTTTTCTGTTTTATGACTATTGCACTGTTAGTGCATGATTGGCAGCACTGATTATCATCTCGGAGGCATGTTTTTCTCATTCTTGTGCATTTATAAGAAGTCTGTAAATAAGTGTGTTTGTGCCGAGCCGCATAGGTCATAAAGGTTTAAAGGCTATCCATCTTCAAAAATATGACACTCATTAATTTTTAAAGACCGTGAAACCTATCGGAGTTCTCCTGATAATGACATGCTTGTTATTATTGTTTACAGGTTTGTGCTTGATGGAACATTGTATATTACTGTGTACCTATTGCAGATGGGTGGCTTCTTTATAAAATTGTCATAACATTCAGGTTTAACTTTAATATATACCTGTTTTTATAGTACATTAACTTCGGATAACATGGTATTTTCATTATGAACTAATAGATTCTCAGCATTTATTTATATGGAATAGCATTGTCAGCTTGAGGATACGCAACATCACTTTACACTGCCGCATGTTCCTTCCTGAGTTTGGGGGTTATCTTGGAATCCAAATGTCCTTTTCCTCCCCGTTTCCACGGTGACCCATCTGTTTATTTGCTGCAAATCTGTCACCCAGATATTCTGCCGACTTCACTCCTCTGCAGCTAGTAGTTCACAGTTCTACATGCAGGCTTCTTTTCAAAAAGCCTTTTATTAGAGAAGGGGCCTGAACCATATCACTAGATCGGTAAGTTGGACCTGAGAGAGCTAAAGGGGTTACTTTCTATATTCAGAGACTGGATTTTCTTTAAAGAAAAAAAACTTAAATTATATTTCTCCTGGGTTTTTTTTGTTTTTGTTTTTCCGTCTGGATGACCCTTGCCCATCTCCTTAGTGTCCACTCCAGCAAGACAACAGGTCAGACACATGAGGGGGAGGTATGGTCCAAGACCTAGGGCAAAAAATTGTCACAATACAGAACCGTATTGACGGCTTGAGAACTTGCTTGGCTGATCACAGTATTAGATAATAGTAACATGTAAGGAGTTTTCGTTTCAGACTTTACACAAGATGTAAATACTATATGAACTGTCCAGGTTTTTGTTTGTTTTTTCTTTGGTTTCCTTTCATTCTATAGATATGCATATGTGTTAGGAGGAATAACAAAGGTGAAGATTCAATTCTCTGCAATCACTGCAGAGTGTCACCCAGAACAGTTGGGTGAAAGCATTTTGTAATCTGTATCACTGATTTTTCCCTCACACCCTATAGCTGTGCCCAAGAAAATGAGTGATGTTGGGCTACTGTTATATAAGGTGATGTGCGCAGCTGAACATCACAGTGGTACTTATTACTATAAATTGATTGCTCCTAGTTGCCGCCACACATTGATTTGCCTCATAGAGCATTCAGTAACCTGTAATATCCCAGCCTGCAGTCACAGAGGTCACCAGTAACTTCTACTCTTCCTATAATGACAGCTAGTTATGAATGATACATGAGGACATGGTTTATTGTTTGTCCTCAAAAAGTATTTGAATCACATTCTGTGTTGCTATCAAAGACGTAAAGCAGTTGTGTGACCGGCACATTTTTTAGAAAATATGTATGGTACTGTTTGTATATTTGTTATTTATATTTATTAAGATACTGCAGTAAGGCTACCGTAAACTGTTTCGCCAAGTTATAGGCCCTACACACTTGAAGATGTAACTGAGCGATATGAACGTTCTCGTTCATTAATGATCTAGAAATCGTTTATATCGTTCAGTGTGTAGGCACCAACGATGAACGATGCACGGCCCAGTGCTCGTTCATCGTTGATACCTGCTCGTCAATATGGACAATCTCATCCATATTAGCATGCAGGGCTATGGAGCCAGGTGACTTCCAGCCAACTTCACTCCTCCCATCACCACCCCCATGCCGCCGGGCCGTCCAGCGGCCGTATCGGCCGTCGGGCAGCTTGGCAGCACCTCGGTCAACGTGTAGGGCCCATTAGATTTCTGTGTTTTATGTCTACTCATTTTGTTTTGTTTCATACAATCCCATAATTTTTTGGTAGATAAAATATATATCTACAGTACTTTTGAGTCACCTGTTTTCTTTGTTTGTGTAAGTTACATAAATGTTGTTAGTTAATTTAGTTGCCACCATGCATTTTATATTTTACATTTAAAAAGGTCAATTTACCATTACAGTGCAGGAGAATCACATTCATTACTTGAATAGCATTACTACATATCAATAAACTGTATAATGTATGTGAAACATACAAATATTTGGAGTGATTTCTTTTTGGAGCGAAGTATAATATGTATTTGCAATATTAGTGTGGTGATGTTTCTGTTTCCGATAGAATAATATCGGATGAAGTTGCAGAATGAATATAAAATTAGATCTCTCTCTCTCTCTCTCTCTCTCTCTCTCTCTCTCTCTATATATATATCTATATATCTATATATCTATAATAATTTTGTGTGTGTATATGTATGTATGTGTATGTGTGTGTATGTATGTATATATATATATATATATATATATATATATATATATATATATATATAATATAATATAATCTCCATGTTTAAGGTCCATGATTTTACCACTTAGTACATGTAAGATATTATTGTTCTGTTTTCATGTTATATATACATGGTCTTTGTTTTGGCTTATTGTGTTGAAAGTTGTTTATTATAGCAACACAGTTATGGACTAAGTATAAATAAAGGTGCATACACACTTGCCGATAAAATGAACGACGTCGCTCATTTTCACCCTTCCTGAGCGACGTCGTTCACTTTCTGGGCAAGTGTGTATGCCTGCGACGACGACCAATGCGCGCGACCGCAGGTCGTTAATGACCCTCAGTGACGGTGCTGCATGCAGCACCGATTTGGACCGTCCTCCAAGAGCTGCCTGCCCGGTCGCGGCGTAACATCACCTAACAGTATGGTCGTCATATTGCTCAGTGTGTACGGCCGGCCGCTAACCACCTGGCCCGGGATGGGGAAACACTCGATGACATTGCTCATAGTGCGACGTCATCTAGTGTGTATACACCTTTACTGATGTACAACACAATATAGTTGGACTTTAGGAGTTGTTCTTTTGCTAATGTTTTTATTTGCATTTCTGAAAATAACCGAAGAACTGATTATTGTCTTTTGTGGGTTTCCTTTGTTTGTGGTCACATACAGACTGCAATAAAGAATTCATCAGGTGTTTACTTTCATGTGGTACTTTTTATGGTGATACATTTTAACAAAAAAGTTCTGTGTATAGCTGCTTTAAAAACCTTTTGACCTTCATTCTGAAATGCTGAACGCAGTAAGAACTACTAGCTTGCACTATGCATCCATGCATTTTGTTCCAGATCTTGTAGATACTGTTCTGTCACATGCTTCAAGTGACTCCTTAATACTACGTACTGTTGTTCACGGATCACTGAAATGTCTTTAAGATTTGTTACTTTTACAATTGCTTAAGTTTCTACACTCCCTTTACATTGTAATACTGACTCAAAGTCAGTACTGTCAGTGATTTGGCAAACCCTATACTCCTCAGCAGGTTACACAGTTCCATTGTTGTCTGATGTCTTTGGTGGGTGATGCCATGTGGCACTTCGTCTTCCCAGAATTCATGGCACTGCCAGGGACACTGGCTCCTTTCTGGCTTCCCCCGCTCCATCTGTCCCCCCTCCCATCACATACTGAAGGGTGTGAATAAGAGACCATTGTAGAGGAGGGGGTTATTTAGTCTTGGAAGAGTTCCCCAGTATCTGCTTTATAACAGTCTGCTTCATGTAAGTTCCAGCTGGAGCACAAGGCATTGGCCTCTGAAATGAGAAGTTGAGACAGCCGAGCGTGACCTATGGTACATTTCTTTTTCCAGACAGACAGACTTGTGTTGTATTATTTATGCTGGTTGAGGGTGACACACAATGTGGTTCTGTTTTACAGGCCCTTGTTCTGTACATAGGTTTTTGGTAAAGAGTCTGGTGGAGTAATTGTCCACATTTCTTCCACCTGTACTAGTCTGGGTTAGATGTAGAACAGAGGTCAGTGTGCCAGGTGAGCAGAAAAGACTGGGGTCTATGACAAATGGAGCAAAGAACGTTGCGCTCACTTTGAACGTTGTGATCTGGCATACCAATGGGGTTACAACACATTGAGTGAGTTAACTACATCCATCCTGAATCTTACTTAAAATACTAGATTTAGTTATTAGCAGCTGACTAGTTTTACTGTTTTTATTTATTTAGTAAGTGTTCCTAGATATGTAACTGATCTCAGAGTAGCTTGTGTTTATTTCACTACATACATATTACTCCTATATTGTGACGGTATTTCATTCTTGGTGTCTCCCCCTAAATGACTGTGGTGTACGTGAAATAGTCAGCATTGCGTAATCCTCATGATGTGGTTGAATTGAAGATATAAGTGACCTTTATAATCAGGATTTAGCGGTGATGTGTGATCTTTTGGTATGCTGAAGGCAGCTAGTTTTAGTGTCTATAAATGCAGATATTTCTAGATTTAGCAAGGAATAATTTCGCAACTATATTTCCTCCTTTCTGCTTTTTTATAATTTTGTAATCTTCTAAAGTAATTTGCAAATCGTGTGCATGTTATAGGCCTTCCATTCTATATTTCACTGCATTTGGGGGTTTCTCACTTGCCAGCCTTGGACTTTATGCCACTTGATTTGATGAACCCAATTAAACACTTAACTATTGGCTGGTATGGCAGCAGTAATAGGATTTTAATTACCTACCGGTAAATCCTTTTCTCGTAGTCCGTAGAGGATGCTGGGGTCCACATTAGTACCATGGGGTATAGACGGGTCCACCAGGAGCCATTGGCACTTTAAGAGTTTGAGAGTGTGGGCTGGCTCCTCCCTCTATGCCCCTCCTACCATACTCAGTCTAGAAACTGTGCCCGAGGAGACGGACATCTTCGAGAGAAGGATTATACACAGATAGTGTCGAGATTCATACCAGCTCACACATACAAGGCACATAAAGCTAACGAGCTTGAAAAACTTCAGCAACAGCTGAAACATTACTTACCCAGTAATAATGCAGTACATAACTAACAACAAAGTTGTACTGAACCAGATAACAACTGCAGGAAAACAAAGCGCTGGGCGGGCGCCCAGCATCCTCTACGGACTACGAGAAAAGGTTTTACCGGTAGGTAATTAAAATCCTATTTTCTCTTACGTCCTAGGGAATGCTGTGGTCCACATTAGTACCATGGGGATGTACCAAAGCTTCCAAAACAGGAGGGAGAGCGCAGAGACTCCTGCAAAACTGATTGACTGAACTTTAGATCATCAGAGGCCAAAGTATCGAATTTGTAGAACTTTGCAAACGTGTTCGACTCAGACCAAGTCACTGCTCAGCAAAGTTGTAATGCCGAGACACCCGGGCAGCCGCCCAGGAAGACCCCACCTTACGAGTAGAGTGGGCCTTAATAGACTTAGGACACGGCAATCCCGCCGTAGAATACGCATGCTGGATAGTGAACCTGATCCATCGAGAGAGAGTCTGCTTAGAAGCAGGACACCCAATTTTCTTGGGATCGTATAGGACAAACAGAGTCCGATTTTCTGTGACGAGCAGTCCTCTTCACATAGAACTTCAGAGTCCTTACCACATCTAAGGACTTGGATGAAATTGAGGAGTCAGTAGCAACTGGCACCACAATAGGTTGGTTGATATGAAATGCCGACACAACCTTTGGAAGAAACTGCTGACGTGTCCGGAGCTCAGCTCTATCTTCATGGAAGATCAAGTAGGGGCTCTTCCAAGACAAAGCCCCCAAACTCCGACACACGTCTAGCAGAAGCTAAGGCCAACAAAATGACAGCCTTCCACGTAAGAAATTTGACCTCTACCTCTTGCAGATGCTCAAACCAGTCAGACTGGAGAAACTGCAACACCACGTTAAGATCCCATGGCGCCGTAGGCTGTACAAAGGGAGGCTGGATGTGCAGTACTCCCTTCAAAAAGGTCTGAACCTCAGGGAGGGCAGCCAATTGTTTCTGGAAGAAAATGGATAGGGCCGAAATCTGAACCTTCACAGATCCAAACCTCAGGCCCATATCCACTACTGCCTGTAGGAAGAGGAGAAACCGTCCCAGTTGAAACTCCACCATAGGTAACCTCTTGGACTCACACCAAAACAAATATTTTTTCCAAATACGATGGTGATGTTTAGACGTTACTCCGTTCCTAGCCTGTATCAGGGTAGGAATATCTTTGTTCCGAAGGCCCTTCTGACCTAGTGTCAGGCGTTCAACCTCCATGCCGTCAAACGTAGCCGTGGTAAGTCCTGATAGGCGAACGGCCCCTGCTGCAGCAGGTCCTCTCGAAGAGGAAGGGGCCTCGGCTCTTCTAGTATTAGATCCAGAAGATCCGCATACTAAGCCCTTCTTGGCCAGTCTGGAGCAATGAGGATCGCTTGAACCCTTGTTCTCCTTATGAGCTTTAGGATTCTTGGGATGAGTGGGAGTGGTGGAAACACATACACTGACTGGAGCACTCACGGAGACACCAGGGAGTCCACTACCACTGCCCGTGGGTCCCTCGACCTGGACAAGAAGCTTCTTGTTGAGACGAGAGGCCATCATGTCTATTTGGGGTAATCCCCAAAGGTCTGTTATGTCTTTGAACACCTCCGGATGGAGACCCCACTCCCCTGGATGGAGATCGTGTCTGCTGAGGAAGTCTGCTTCCCAGTTGTCTACTCCCGGAATGAAGATTGCTGACAGCGCCAACGCATGTTTTTCTGCCCAAAGGAGGATCCTCGTTACCTCCGCATGGCAGCTCTGCTCTTCGTTCCGCCCTGTCTGTTTATGTAAGCCACTGTTGTTACGTTGTCTGACTGCACTTGAATGGCCCGGTTTCTTAGAAGATGAGCTGCCTGAAGAAGACCGTTGTATTCGGCTCTTAGTTCCAGAATGTTGATCGGAAGGCCAACTTCCAGAATTGACCACCTTCCTTGGAAGGTCTCCCCTTGAGTGACTGTGCCCCAGCCCCGGAGGCTTGCATATGTGGTTAAAAGGATCCAGTTCTGAATCCCGAACCTGCAGCCCTCCAGAAGGTGAGGTAGTTGGAGCAACCAGAGGAGTGAAATCCTGGCCTTTGGCGACCGACGAATTCTCAGGTGCATGTGTAGATGAGATCCTGACCACTTGTCCAGGAGATCCAGTTGGAAGGACCGAGCATGAAACCTTCCGTTCTGGAGAGCCTCGTAAGAGGCCACCATCTTTCCCAGAAGGCGAATGTATTGATGAACCGACACCTGGGCTGGCTTCAGGACATCCTGGACCATTGTTTGTATCACCAACGCTTTTTCCAGTGGAAGAAATACCCTCTACTTCCGTGTCGAGGATCATCCCCAGAAGGGGCAACCTCCTGGTTGGTTCCAAGTGTGATTTTGGAAGGTTCAGAATCCAACCGTGGACACTGAGGAGATCGGTCGTGAGAGCAATGGACCGCAATAGTTTCTTCCTGGACGATGCCTTTATCAGCAGATCATCCAGATATGGAATGATGTTCACCCCCTGTCTGCGAAGGAGAACCATCATCTCTGCCATCACCTTGGTGAATACTCTCGGTGCTGTTGAGAGGCCGAACGGCAGGGCTTGGAACTGGAAATGACAGTCCAACAAGGCAAAGTGGAGATACGCCTGAGGCAGCAGCCAGAGCGGAATGTGGAGGTAAGCATCCTTGATATCCAGGGATACTAGGAATTCCCCCTCTTCCAGACTTGATATCACCTCTCTTAGAGACTCCATTTTGAGCTTGAACTCCTTCAGAAAGAGGTTTAGTGACTTTAGGTTCAGAATGGGCCTGACCGAACCATCCAGTTTCAGTACCACGAAAAGGTTCAAATAGTAACCCTTGTTGTGCATATGAGGTGGTATGGGCACAATGACTTGTGACTCCACCAACTTCTGGACGGCGGCTTGTAGGACCGTCCTGTCTGCCAGCAGAGCTGGTAAACCTGATTTGAAAAATCGGTGAGGGGGAAGGTTTTGAAACTCCAGTCTGTACCCCTGGGACACAATATCTTGCACCACCCAGGGATCCAGGTCGGACGACACCCAGACGTGACTGAACTGCCTGAGTCTTGCTCCCACCAGCCCCACCTCCGGGACCAGCAGTCCACCGTCATGCGGAGGACTTTAGTGTACCTGAAATAAATTTCTGTTCCTGGGAACCTGCCGTAGCGGGTCTCTTGGACTTTGGCCTACCTCCCCAAAAGAAGGTGTTGGACAGCCTGGCCTTTCTGGGCTTCGTAGTCTGAAAGGGTTGTGATGTAGGTGAAGAAAACTGTTTCTTCGGAGCAGGAGCAGCTGAGGAAAGAAAGGGAGACTTATCCGCTGTAGCCGTGGAAATCCACGCATTTAGCGCTTCCCCAAAGAGAGCCTGACCTGTATATGGTATCGACTCCACACTTTTCCTGGATTCTGTGTCTGCAGACCATTGAAATAGCCACAGTCTCCACCGCTCTGAGACCGACATGGAAGAAATTCCTGCAGCCATGGAACCCAGATCTTTCATGGATTCCACCAGAAATCCCGGTGAATCCTGAATGTTGCGCAAAAATAAGCCAACATCATCCTTATCCATAGTATCCAAATCTTCAAGTAAGGTGGCAGACTACTTTACTATAGCTTTGGCAATCCAAGCACTGACAATAGTGGGACGCAGTATAGCCCCTGAAGCCGTGTACATGGATTTGAGCGTATTATCAGTCTTACGATCAGCCGGCTCTTTCAAGGCGGTAGATCCCGGAACAGGCAACACCACCTTTGAAAGTCTGGATACTGACGCGTCAAAAATAGGCAGGTTTCCCCATTTTTTTTTTTTACCTATCCTCAACGGGGAAAGGAAATGCCACCTGAACCCTCTTAGGGATCTGGAATTTTTTCTCAGGGTTTTTCCAAGCCTTTTCAAAAATAGCATTTAATTCTTTTGACGCAGGGAAGGTTAGCAAGGCTTTCTTATTCTCAGTGAAGTAAGCCTCGTCAACCTGCTCAGGTGGTGTATCATTAATATTCAACACATCCCTAATAGCCTCTATCATTAACTGCACCCCTTTAGCAAGAAATGCTGTCCCCCGTACCCCATCATCACCGTCAGAATCTGTATCCGTGTCATTTTGCATAATTTGTGCTAAAGGACGCTTATGGGAGTACACAGCGGGGGGACCTGAGGTACCAGAACTGGGCCAGACTGCAATATTGTGCAGCAGCTGGGTAGCAGATTAATTTTGTGCAACCCTCTGTGAAATCTGAGAAATCATATTTTTGATAGCTGGAGATTGCTGTGGAGGGACTTGCTTCTTTCCTGGACAGCGCTGTGCAGGCAGGAAAATGGCGCTGAATGCTGCTGGGTCAGCACTGAGGAGAAGCTCCGCCCCCAAAATGGCGCTGTCTTCCTGCTCTTCATAGGATTATACTGGCCTGAGGATTGATGCTGGCTGAGATCCGGGGACCCCGACAGGCTGAGTGACCAGTGTAGGGTGCAGGAGCTGGCTCTGGCTCAGGGCGCCGCACAATGTACTGCTGAGCCTCCCGGAGCGCAGTTAATACTGCGCTCCTACCCTGATGCCGCCATCTTCACACCGGCCCCCCGCTTGCTAGGGGGGGTCGGTGTCTCACTCGCCACAATCTTCAGCTCTGCAAGGGGGTGGCGGCATGCTGCTGGGGTGAGCGATCCCCTGTGGCGGGGAACGATCTATCCCTCTGGAGCTCAGTGTCCAGTCAGCGGAGACAGTGGCTCAGACCCCGCAGGGCGGACACTGCTCCCCCCCCTAAGTACCTCGCTGCAGGGAGGCTGTTGCCAGCAGCCTCCCTGTAAAACAATAAACTCTAAAAAAAAATAACTTTTACTAAGGAAACTCTGGAGAGCTCCCCTAGTCGTGACTGGCTCCTCTGGGCACATTTTCTAAACTGAGTAGGAGGGCCATAGAGGGAGGAGCCAGCTCACACTCTCAAACTCTTAAAGTGCCAATGGCTCCTGGTGGACCCATCTATACCCCATTGTACTAATGTGGACCCCAGCATCCTCTAGGACGTAAGAGAAATGATGTGAGTAATGGTAAACATTTTTGCATTGGGAGACTTCTTAATTTAAGTTCAGGGCATTTTAAGGTTTGTTGACATGCTGCAGCATCTAAAGCTGGTTAGACACTATAAGATTATCTGTTACAATCTGGCTGGTTGGAATGGAAATCTGGTAATGTCTGGGAGCAAATGACGAGCAACTGTTTGCTCCCAAAATCCAGAAAATGGACAAAAACGGTTGTTTGGATAAATTGGTTGAATCAATCTGATTTACCTAATTTGTCTGTGACCATTTTTGTCATATTTTCCAGTGTTTAAACCATTGACCATTTGTACCCATACATTACCAGATGTGTTTTATTACTAGAAAGATTGGACAGATAATCTTATGGTGTGTATCCAGCTAGCCACACTGTGTCTCCAATAATTTCTTAAGAAGACTTGTTTGCATATACCTCCATAAATCCATGTGTAGCCACATTTCTGACATTGTCTAAAATACATTATATAGATTTATAGATATATGTAGATATCAGTTGTATAGTCCACTGTAGGACAAGTGTCAATAGCATTTTTAAACATCTCCATTTCACAACTGTTCGCTGTATGAAGACCTAGGACATTTATTCTGAAGACGTGTACCATATTCCTATACCTTTTTTTTTTTTTTTTTTTCTTTTTCTTTTTTTTTTCATCTTCTCTCTCTTCCTTCACCCCTATTCCCTAGTGGCCACTTAACTTGGCACTTGAGATTTGGGAGAAGCTCACCCCGATTGGTAACTCAGAATTTAGTTTTGAATCGTAGCCTAGGTAATGTTCTATAGAGATGGTTCTGTGCAGGCATGTCTGCTAATAGATCTGGAGGGTGGCTTTGAATCTTGTAGTGAATGAAACATCTCATTGGACATGCCTACTGTCCCAGAAAACGTCAGTCCCCCACCAAATCCTCCATAGCAAACCGCTACCCGCTTTTAAACCTTTAGTAACTATAATGTTTAGAAAAGGTGAAATGTTGCTCATTTACAGGTTTTTACCTACAATTCTGATATGTTGCTAAAGGGCTTTTCCTACAAAGGGCATTATTTTTTGTGCTTCATCCTGCATCTTTTATGTGTCCCGGGAATATTCTTTTCTTGAAAACATATCAAAGGAAAGCACTGCGATGATTGTATGTTCAGCACCTTTGCAGCATCCTGTCGATTTCTAAGATCATTGTGGCTCAAATATAGGCAAGCAGTTGTCTTTTACTTCTACATCCGCCAGTTGTATGTGGACATGATGTTCTCCTAGATTGCAAGATGTTAATATCTTATTGACGTAACCTGTGATTCATCCTACCATTGCGAATTGTTTCCACAGAGAATGGACGTGGTCAGGATGCTTCTTAAATCCTAACATTCTCCAAGTTACCAACATGGGGCCTAATTCAGCTTGGATCGCCATTGAGACAGAAATTGTGATTTTCTTAATCCTGCTTCTGCTAAAAAAAACTGCATGTGATGAGCCGCCCAGAAAGGTTAAAGACACCCACCAATGCATTTGCAAATTTGCATGCACAGAAACAGAACCATCAACAATACCTGTTGACCTATGCAGGATATGTGCAGCTGCAAGCACAGCGGCACCATGTTTTCAATTGCAGTTGACGTCAGATGCACGCACCCAAGGCCGGCTCTACCACTAGGCCGGTTTAGGCGGCTTCACTGGAGAGCACCACTGAATTCATCTAGCAAAAAACTGAAGGATATTTCTGTATGCGGGTAATTTCATTTAAAATGTCGGTATTATGGTGGTCGGGATGCCGCTGTTGGTAATCTGACTGGCGGCATCCCATACCCAACCCCACTTAAATATCCCCACCAGACCCCATTTACAGTATTTTATACAGTATATAAAGAATAGACAGCACTCAAGGAATTTTAAAGTGAAAGTACATTGTGAACAAAGTAAAAAAATGCTGTAAATATATTTTATCACTTTAAAAGTCCTTAAGTGTTGTCCCTTTTCTTTGTATATGTATAATGATGCAATTCAAACCTAGCCTGGGGGGTTTGAAGGCTAGGGGGAGCTAGGCTATGGCTTTGCCTAGAGTGCAGAGAGACCTTGCATCGGCACTGCACACACCGAATATGTTTCATCCACTCCCTGCAAGCGCCATGTAACCGCCCACAAACGGACACTTCCTGGTGATCGCCATTTACTGGCCCTGCGGTCGCATTGCATTCATATTTTGCCTTTGCGCATGTAGCACATGCGCTTTTGTCCGATAATTTGCCCATTTGCGATTTAGCAAAATGCAATTGAAGCTGAATAAAGCCCATGGCCGAATAGAGGTGGGTACTGTGCATTTCAAAATAAGGGTTAAGCCAGCCAGGACATTCTCTTTACATAACCAAATGTTGTTTCCCCCTTGTTACGTTTATTTGACTACTGCAAATTGGCATTTGTAATGGGATCTCATTTCTTTGGTATGCGCGTTTGTGCAAAGTATACGAGTCTCATGAAACAAACTCGCACCGAATTTGCTCGAATCCTATGTGCACTTGTAATACATTAAAGGTCAGGATGTATGAAATGATTTGGAGCAGACGCAAGCTGGTGCTTATAGCTAATGGGCTCTAGTTATATAAATATATATTAAAAAATACAGATACCTACAGTATCTCAAAAATGAAATCTGTAGATCTACAATGACAGCTTTACTATCGAAAAAGAGAGTCATGGAGGGTTTAACCTTTCAGCATGTCTGGTACTCCCATGATCAAGAAGAGGTGTGTAACAGGATAATGCAATGGTGTAAAAAGTATTCTGGACCTCTGTACGTATACTGTGAGGAACCCAAGGTTCAGCAATGGTAGGACAAATTTAACCTCTTGTTTTGCCACACAGCCAAATAGAAATGTAGTAATCCGCAACTTACTACAAATCTAGCATAATTGTGGCACTCTCGTGCCCGAGTCCTCACAGTTTAGGGAGCTCTCTCCTACCAGTGCTTCATTGGGTCTTCCATCTGTTTATTTCAATCTGACCTGTGTTGTGGTACTTGGCAGATCCTGAGCTCTGTGTTAAGCTGGATCCTTGTCCGCTCGTCTGATTAGGTAAATGTTCCCGATCAGCCAAGCTGTGTGTGTATCCAGCTGTGATCCTTGTGACTTCCTATGAGGCGGGCGCAGTAGTGGGAGGGACAGTGGGAGCTCCTCTATGGGGATCGGGAGGTTGCATGTGCAGCACATAAGATGCGACTGCCTGGTCCGGACCAATGCAGGAGTGTTAGAAGCCATTTAACGGCTAAGGCTCCTGCATCAGCACTGCATACACACCTATACATTTAACACCCGTTCACATGATATTGGGAGGATGGGCTGACAATTGTATAGGTGTGTACCCAGCTTTAGAGGCTAACAGTATCTTTATGAGTTGCCAGATAAGGGCAGAAAGTGACAAGGGTCATTTGTCCAAAATTGCTGTTGTGTAGTGTAAGTATTTTGTTCTAAAATCCTTTAATGACTTGCAAAAAGGGTCTGCCTGATTGGTGCTATATCACATGTAAAAGACTGGATACATGTTTATTTTCTTCTTGGTTTGGGGAGATACTATAGTCAGATAGTTGGTGTGGAAAATGTATTTTTGGGACATATTATGCCCCTTGATACTAATTGAGCTTTGTTTAAATGCTGCGTTCTACTTGAGTATTGTTGCTGACGGGTGGTCTTCAGTATGCCGACTGGATCCCGGCGCACAGTATACCGGCGCCGGGATCCCGACAGCCGGCATACCGACACTTATTCTCCCTCGTGGAAGTCCACGACCCCCCTGGAGGGAGAATAAAATAGCGTGGCGCGCCAACGTGCCCATAGCGTGGCGAGCGCAGGGAGCCCGCAAGGGTCTCATTTGCGCTCGCCACGCTGTCGGTATGCCGGCAGTTGGGCTCCCGGCGCTGGTATGCTGGTCGCCGGGAGCCCGACCGCCGGCATATCGTAGTGAACCCGTTGCTGACCATATGCATCATTTTATAGACCCAGTCTACCTAGATTTATAATGGGTACTTCTGGCATGAAAACATCCTGTCACAAACCACACATATCAAACTGGTTCCACAAACCTAACAGAATTCAGTGTACTCCAGTGACTTCCACAGTCACAGACCTTTCTTCAGTAGAGCATCTGTGAGATGTGGGGAATCTGGATACTTGCACCTACAGGAGTCTGCAGCTGACAAATCTGCGGCAACTACGTTATGCTGCTATGTCCATATGGACAGTAATGTCCAAGGGTAGGTACACACTATGAGTGACGTCGCCTAGTGTGTTCCCTTCCCTGCCGAGGTGGTCGGCGGCAGTGTGTACACACAGAGCGATATGCAAACAATATTGCTCAGTGATGCCATGCCGCAGCCAGGCCGTACATGCAGTTTTTGGACAACAGTTCAAGTTGAGCTGCATGCACGGCCAACAGCGAGGGTCGTTAATGGGGCGCGCATTGCTCATCGGCGGCTGCATACTCGCTTAACGATCAAGTAAACAATGTCGCTCAGGAAAGGTTAAAATGAGCGACGTTGTTTTTCTTATCGCTAAGTGTGTACACACCCTAAGGCTAGGATCAGTATGAAATATCTACAATCAAAATCCCGACAACTTTTGACCGGCCAAAATCCTGACTAGGTCAAAATACAGACATTTAAAATACTGACAAGGTCAATATGCTGACATTTAAAATGTCGACAGGTCAAAAAGTTGACACAAGTTTTTCATTGTATTTTGGTGTGTATGTCGACATAGGTTGACATAGACACCATATAAGTGTATTTTGACCATGCCAGGATTTTGACCTTGTCGGGATATTGACCGTCGGTCAGTGGTTGTCGGGATTTTGATTGTAGGTAAATTGACTGTATCCCCTAAAGGGCCCCATACACCACAATGATATGTCTGAGGCTGAAGTCAGAGGCGATTTCCCTTGAACTCTCCCGGGAGCTTCCCTGGAGTGGTTACATACGATTCCATACAATTTGGTACATTTTGCATGCGATATATCGTATGCGATCCCAACCATACCTGCGGGAACCGACATATCACGAGTGCAGCACTAACGATCTAGGGGAGCCGATTCGACTCTCTCGGGACCGCACATCGGATCGGATCGGAAACGCATCAAAAATGCCCAATTTCATCCGATATATCGGCCCGAAATTGGATGAAATTGTGCATTATTGTTCCAGTGTATGGGGCCCTTAAGGCCGATTTCCAGCCCCTGTTGAAACATGCCATAAAGAAATCCGTTGTTCTCTAGGCAAAAGGGATCTTACTCTGTACAAGAAAAGTGTATCTGATGAAATGGTCACTAGTGCTCATCCATAACAGTTCGTTTGGGCCTGATGCCAAGTAGCACTGGGTGTCAAAGAAGGGACGGAATTTTTTTTTTTTCACACACCTTTATTTTATGAAACGCAGACATGCAGGATAGGTCAAACAGGTGGGTGGATCATTGATTTGTTAGGCATACACGAGGTTACATACAGTAAAAACAAGTACAGTAAATAGTTAAAAATGCACTCACTGCACAACTGTAAGCCTCACAGGAAACAAAACATTAAAGCAAACCGTGCAGGAAAACAAACTGACAAGTACAGGGGAAGAGTAGAGCTACTTATAGTAACTAGCGTCAGACGGCAGTGGTGAGTTGATGGGTATGGCACAATAGCTTTTAGTAATCCTGTACCCATTCTATGGGCAACCAGACAGTGTCAGAGCTGCTGAGGGAAACACTGGTGGCAAGCATAGTGGAATTGCCCTGACTTTATGAGAGATTTTGACTGAGCGTTTTCCCTTGAACTGGCAGTAGGAGATTTTGATGAACTTTTCCAGCGATTTTGGCTAACTCATTTAAGCAAGGTGATGCTTTTTCTTTTCCAGCGACCTAGCTAAAATTGACTTGCCTGCAGTCTATATTTTTAGCAGCGATAGCGACCTGGCGGGGACACGCATAGCTATCGCTGGCTGTGTACACACAGAGCGATGTGCACTAACTTTCTGAGCGATTTTGACTATATAGTCAAAATCTCTCAGCTATATCGCTCCGTGTGTATGGACCTTTAGTGCTTACATTCTATATGTCTGAAGTAAACCATTTTAAGGTGATCTGAGAAGGTGGCAAGGTGATTAGGAGGGAGTGTGAGAGCAGTTAAGTCAGGGAAATGTATGAAGCAGTGATAAGAGAGGAGAAGTGAGCTAGTGTTGAAGTTGCCCATGGCAACCAATCAGCATTGAAGTAACATTTATAATTTGCATACTATAAAATTATACAGAGCACCTGATTTGTTGTCATGGTCAACTTCTCCACTGGCTCACTTCTCTCATCACTGCTTCATACATTTACCCCACAGCTACCAGTCCAACTCTTAACTGATCATTTAAAGCTAGGGAGAAATGATGAAGGTGGACATGGGAGACAGTGACCAGAGTACAAGTGAGGCGAAATGAAAGAAGAGCAGAGAGGGCTGGATGGAGTATGGACAGACATTAGGTTAGAGCTATAGATAGGGAGGAGTGATAAAGGGCTGTCTAATATAAGTAATTTGACCTGCCCAGTAAGGAGGGTAGGTAGCCAGTGAATGAGGGGAGGCAGATTTTGTGCAGCGAGAGGGGAAGATGAGACAAGAAGCCACGATAAGGACCACGTTGGTTTTGCCTTGTAAATGTTTGCTGTTTAAAAAAAAAAAAAAACATACAAGTTCGGCTGGAATCTCGGCGCTCTGGCCATCTCTCACTCCATTACATCCGGCCCCTGTGTTGATTTGGTGTGGAATAGCCTGTCTGCATTGTACCATGTAGTTAGCATTAATGTTTATTTAGTAAAGTGACATTAAGGGGTATATTCAATTGAAGTCGAAAACTGCCGTCTGTCGAAAAGATGGCAGTTTTTAACTTTTCTCTAACGTCCTAGTGGATGCTGGGAACTCCGTAAGGACCATGGGGAATAGCGGGCTCCGAAGGAGGCTGGGCACTCTAGAAAGATCTTAGACTACCTGGTGTGCACTGGCTCCTCCCACTATGACCCTCCTCCAAGCCTCAGTTAGATTTCGTGCCCGGCCGAGGTTGGATGCACACTAGGGGCTCTCCTGAGCTCTTAGAAAGTTATAGTCTTAGAATTTGTTATTTTCAGTGAGACCTGCTGGCAACAGGCTCACTGCAGCGAGGGACTAAGGGGAGAAGAAGCGAACTCGCCTGCTTGCAGCCGGATTGGGCTTCTTAGGCTACTGGACACCATTAGCTCCAGAGGGATCGACCGCAGGCCCAGCCTTGATGTTCGGTCCCGGAGCCGCGCCGCCGTCCCCCTTACAGAGCCATAAGCAAGAAGATGGTCCGGAAAATCGGCGGCATGAAGACATCCTGTCTTCACCAAGGTAGCGCACAGCACTGCAGCTGTGCGCCATTGCTCCTCATACACACTTCACACTCCGGTCACTGAGGGTGCAGGGCGCTGGGGGGGGCGCCCTGAGGCAGCAATAAAAACACCTTGGCTGTCTAAAATACCTCAATATATAGCCCCTGGGGCTATATATGAGGTAAATACCCCTGCCAGAATCCCATAAAAAGCGGGAGAATAGGCTGCGAAAAAGGGGCGGAGCCTATCTCCTCAGCACACTGGCGCCATTTTTCCCTCACAGCTCGGCTGGAAGGAAGCTCCCTGGCTCTTCCCTGCAATTCTACAGTACAGTAAGAGGGAAAAGAGAGGGGGGGCATTAAAATTGGCACTGTATACAGTATATTATATAAAAAGCAGCTATTAGGGACATAACTCAGTTAGTCCCTGTATATATATAGCGCTCTGGTGTGTGCTGGCATACTCTTACTCTGTCCCCCCAAAGGGCTTTTGTGGGTCCTGTCCTCTATTTGAGCATTCCCTGTGTGTGTGTGGAGTGTGTCGGTACGGCTGTGTCGACATGTTTGAGGAGGATAATGATGTGGAGGGGGAGCAGATGCCTTTAGCAGGGATGTCACCCCCTGGGGGTCAGACACCTGAGTGGATGGTATTATGGCAGGAAATGAGTGCACGTATAGACTCCTTACATAAAAAATTTGACGACATGCCGACTGTGGGACAGCCGAGTCTTCAGCTCGTGCCTGTCCAGGTGTCTCAAAAGTCATCAGGGGCTCTGAAACGCCCGTTATCTCAGGTGGCACAAGTAGATGTCGACACTGATACTGACACCAGTGTCGACGACTATGAGTCAAATTTAATGCCCGTTAAGGCCATTCACTGCATGATTGAGGCAATGAAAGAGGTGTTAAATATTTCTGATTTACATCCAGGTACCACAAAAAAGGGTATTATGTTTGGGGAGAAAAAACTACCTGTAGTTTTTCCCCCGTCAGATGAATTAAATGAAGTGTGTGAAGAAGCGTGGGCTTCCCCTGATAAGAAATTGGTAATTCCTAAGAAGCTACTAATGGCGTTCCCTTTCCCGCCAGAGGATAGGTTACGTTGGGAAACACCCCTGAGGGTGGATAAAGCGCTCACACGTTTGTCTAAAAAGGTGGCACTACCGTCCCAGGATACGGCCGCCCTTAAGGAACCTGCTGATAGAAAGCAGGAGGCGATCCTGAAGTCTGTATATACACACTCAGGCATTATACTCAGACCAGCTATTGCGTCAGCATGGATGTGCAGTGCTGCCGCTGCGTGGTCAGATAAACTGTCAGAAAATATTGACACGTTAGACAGAGACACGATCCTGCTAACAATTGACCATATAAAAGACTCAGTCTTATACATGAGAGATGCACAGAGGGAAATCTGCCGGCTGGCATCTAAAATAAGTGCATTATCTATCTCTGCTAGGAGATGCTTATGGACTCGCCAGTGGACTGGAGATGCAGATTCCAAAAGGCACATGGAAGTCTTGCCTTATAAGGGGGAGGAATTATTTGGGGATGGTCTCTCCGACCTAGTTTCCACAGCAACGTCTCGGAAGTCAGCATTTTTACCCCATGTCCCCTCACAGCCTAAGAAGGCGCCATTTTATCAGGTTCAGTCCTTTCGGTCCCAGAAAAACAAGCGGGGAAAAGGAGGGTCTTTTCTGTCAAGAGGCAGAGGCAGGGGAAAAAGGCTGCAGCAAACAGCAGGTTCCCAGGAACAAAAGTCCTCCCCCGCTTCCTCTTCCAAGTCTGCCGCATGACGGTGGGGCTTCACAGGCGGAGCCAGGTACGGTGGGGGCCAGCCTCAGGAATTTCAGCGATCAGTGGGCCCGCTCACAGGTGGATCCCTGGATCCTTCAAATAGTATCTCAGGGATACAGGCTGGAATTCGAGGCGACTCCACCCCGCCGTTTCCTAAAATCCGCCTTGCCGATTGCTCCCTCAGACAGGGAGGCGGTGCTAGCAGCGATTCACAAGCTGTATTCCCAGCAGGTGATAATCAAGGTACCCCTACTTCAACAAGGCCGGGGTTACTATTCCACACTATTTGTGGTGCCGAAACCGGACGGTTCAGTGAGACCCATTTTAAATTTGAAATCCTTGAACACATACATAAAAAAATTCAAGTTCAAGATGGAATCGCTCAGGGCTGTTATTGCAAGCCTGGACGAGGGGGATTACATGGTATCCCTGGACATCAAGGATGCTTACCTGCATGTCCCCATTTACAATTCTCACCAGGAGTACCTCAGATTTGTGGTACAGGACTGCCATTACCAATTCCAGACGCTGCCGTTTGGACTCTCCACGGCAACAAGGGTATTTACCAAGGTTATGGCGGAAATGATGATACTCCTTCGAAAAAAGGGAGTTTTAATTATCCCATACTTGGACGATCTCCTAATAAAGGCACGATCCAAGGAACAGTTGTTAGTGGGAGTAGCACTATCTCAGGAAGTGCTGAGCCAGCACGGCTGGATTCTGAATATCCCAAAGTCACAGCTGGTCCCCACGACACGTCTAATGTTCCTGGGAATGACTCTGGACACGGCCCAGAAAAAAGTGTTTCTCCCGGAGGAGAAAGCCAGGGAGTTGTCTTCTCTAGTCAGAGACCTCCTAAAACCAAAACAGGTATCGGTGCATCACTGCACGCGGGTCCTGGGAAAGATGGTAGCTTCTTACGAAGCAATTTCATTCGGCAGGTTCCATGCCAGGATTTTTCAGTGGGACCTGTTGGACAAGTGGTCCGGATCGCATCTTCAGATGCATCGTTTAATAACCCTGTCTCCACGAACCAGGGTGTCTCTTCTGTGGTGGCTGCACAGTGCTCATCTTCTGGAGGGCCGCAGATTCGGCATACAGGACTGGGTCCTGGTGACCACGGATGCCAGCCTACGAGGCTGGGGGGCAGTCACAAAGGGAAGAAATTTCCAAGGACTATGGTCAAGTCAGGAGACTGCCCTTCACATAAATATTCTGGAACTAAGGGCCATTTACAATGCCCTAAGTCAAGCAAAATCCCTGCTCCTACACCAGCCGGTGCTGATCCAGTCAGACAACATCACGGCAGTCGCCCATGTGAATCGACAGGGCGGCACAAGAAGCAGGACGGCGATGGCAGAAGCCACAAAAATTCTCCGATGGGCGGAGAATCATGTACTAGCACTGTCAGCAGTGTTCATCCCGGGAGTGGACAACTGGGAAGCAGACTTTCTCAGCAGGCACGACCTCCACCCGGGAGAGTGGGGACTTCATCCAGAAGTCTTCCAAATGATTGTAAATCAATGGGGTCGTCCACAGGTGGACATGATGGCGTCCCGCCTAAACAAAAAACTAGAGAAGTATTGCGCCAGGTCAAGAGACCCTCAGGCGATAGCTGTGGACGCTCTAGTGACACCGTGGGTGTACCGGTCAGTTTATGTGTTCCCTCCTCTACCTCTCATACCAAAGGTATTGAGAATAATAAGAAAGCGAGGAGTAAACACAATTCTCGTGGTTCCGGATTGGCCGAGAAGAGCGTGGTACCCGGAACTTCAAGAGATGATCTCAGAGGACCCGTGGTCTCTGCCGCTCAGACAGGACCTGCTACAGCAGGGCCCCTGTCTGTTCCAAGACTTACCGCGGCTGCGTTTGACGGCATGGCGGTTGAACGCCGGATCCTGAAGGAAAAGGGCATTCCGGAGGAAGTCATTCCTACGCTTATTAAAGCCAGGAAAGATGATACGGCAAAGCATTATCACCGCATATGGCGGAAATATGTTGCATGGTGCGAGGCCAAAAAGGCCCCAACAGAGGAATTTCAACTAGGTCGATTTCTGCATTTCCTGCAAGCAGGAGTGAATATGGGCCTAAAACTGGGCTCCATTAAGGTACAGATCTCGGCTCTGTCGATTTTCTTTCAAAAAGAACTAGCTTCAGTACCTGAAGTTCAGACATTTGTGAAAGGAGTGCTGCATATTCAGCCCCCATTTGTGCCTCCTGTGGCACCTTGGGATCTCAACGTGATGTTGAGTTTCTTAAAATCACATTGGTTTGAGCCACTAAAAACCGTGGATCTGAAATATCTCACGTGGAAAGTGGTCATGTTATTGGCCTTGGCTTCAGCCAGGCGAGTGTCAGAGTTGGCGGCTTTATCATGTAAAAGCCCTTATCTGATTTTCCATATGGATAGGGCAGAATTGAGGACTCGTCCCCAGTTTCTCCCTAAGGTGGTGTCAGCGTTTCACCTGAACCAGCCTATTGTGGTGCCTGCGGCTACTAAGGATTTGGAGGACTCCAAGTTGCTAGACGTTGTCAGGGCCCTGAAAATATGTTTCCAGGACGGCTGGAGTCAGAAAATCTGACTCTCTGTTTATCCTGTATGCACCCAACAAGCTGGGTGCTCCTGCTTCTAAGCAGACTATTGCTCGTTGGATTTGTAGTACAATTCAGCTTGCACATACTGTGGCAGGCCTGCCACAGCCAAAATCTGTCAATGCCCATTCCACAAGGAAGGTGGGCTCATCTTGGGCGGCTGCCCGAGGGGTCTCGGCTTTACAACTTTGCCGAGCAGCTACTTGGTCAGGGGCAAACACGTTTGCAAAATTCTACAAATTTGATACCCTGGCTGAGGAGGACCTGGAGCTCTCTCATTCGGTGCTGCAGAGTCATCCGCACTCTCCCGCCCGTTTGGGAGCTTTGGTATAATCCCCATGGTCCTTACGGAGTTCCCAGCATCCACTAGGACGTTAGAGAAAATAAGAATTTACTCACCGGTAATTCTGTTTCTCGTAGTCCGTAGTGGATGCTGGGCGCCCATCCCAAGTGCGGTTTATCTGCATTACTTGTACATAGTTATTGTTAACTAAATCGGGTTATTGTTGAGCCATCTGTTGAGAGGCTCTATTGTTTCATACTGTTAACTGTGTTTCATATCACGAGTTGTACGGTGTGATTGGTGTGGCTGGTATGAGTCTTACCCGGGATTCAAAATCCTTCCTTATTGTGTACGATCGTCCGGGCACAGTACCTAACTGAGGCTTGGAGGAGGGTCATAGTGGGAGGAGCCAGTGCACACCAGGTAGTCTAAGATCTTTCTAGAGTGCCCAGCCTCCTTCGGAGCCCGCTATTCCCCATGGTCCTTACGGAGTTCCCAGCATCCACTACGGACTACGAGAAACAGAATTACCGGTGAGTAAATTCTTATTTTTAAGGTCAAATCCTGATTCAACCTATTAAATATTTCCCTACATTTTTCGACAAGTCGATGAATTCGAATTGTCGAAAAGCACGTGGATTGGCGGAATAGCTGCCGATACACGTGCTTGTGTCAAACGGGGCGGCCCCCTTTTTGACCATCTCAGTCCGACATCAAAATGATGTCGGACTGAGATGCGGACCCAGAGGAGCCGAGGGGGGGGAGCCGCAGGGAGACGGGGGGACAGCCGGCGGGCATACAGGGAGATCAGCGCTACAGTAGCGCTGCAGCTGGATGTCACTCAGCCGCCCGACCTCACGGCAGCTTCCACCCGGCTCCCCCCCTTCTCCTCCTCTGCGTCCCTTGAAAAAGCCGAATTAAGATGGGATTGAATAGGGGTTGTCGGATCCATTCCGACAAATACATGTCAGAATGGATCCGACTTTAATTGAATATACCCCTAAGCCTCCTAAATGTTCCAAGTAATCTGCTTTGTTACATACACAATTACATACAAGGCCTGACATGTTCTAACTACACAGGCACAATCTGGAGGCAGAGCGCTCACCAAGCCTAAAGTTAGTGAGGCAGGCAGAAGGAGCTGATAAACATTCATTTGCTGTGGCTTTATGTATTCTAGGTATATAGCAAGCACACAGAAAAAGGTTACCGCATGCTGCTGCACTGACCAGAGACTCACATGATTATAATTTATATTGTAATAAGTGCATTAAAAAAGTAAATCTGAGCAATAGCTTGACTAAGGGGTCTATTTACTAAGCTTTGGATAGAGATAAAGTCGCTGGAGATAAAGCACCAGCCAATCGCCTCCTAACTGCCATGTCACAGGCT
This sequence comes from Pseudophryne corroboree, assembly GCF_028390025.1. Classification (NCBI taxonomy): domain Eukaryota; kingdom Metazoa; phylum Chordata; class Amphibia; order Anura; family Myobatrachidae; genus Pseudophryne; species Pseudophryne corroboree. Next base: position 434,177,437 of record NC_086446.1, on the reverse strand, counting down.
GTGTTTGAAAAATGACAGTTAGGAGCCGATTGGCTGGGACTTTATCTCTAGCGACTTTATCTCCGTCCAAGGCTTAGTAAATAGACCCCTAAGTGTAATATTTAAAACGGGGCAAATAAAGAAAATGTGTAGCACGCTGGGAAAACTCTAGTGAGAATTAAAAACCATATATACCGTATATACTCGAGTATAAGTCGACCCGAATATAAGCCGAGGCACCTAATTTTACCACACAAACCTGGGAAAACTTATTGACTCGAGTATAAGCCTAGGGTGGGAAATGCAGCTCTAGCCGTACACAGCCCTCATAGTGCCAGATATGCCCTCATACTGCCAGATATGCCCCCACAGTGCCAGATATGCCCTCATGCTGCCAGATATGTTCCACAATGCCAGATGTGCCAGATATGCCCCCATGCTGCCAGATATGCCCCACAATGCCAGATATGCCCCACAGTACCAGATATGCCCTCATGCTTCCAGCTATGCCCCACAGTGCCAGATATGCCCCACAGTGCCAGATATGCCCTCATGCTGCCAGATATGCCCCACAGTGCCAGATATGCCCCACAGTGCCAGATATGCCCCACAGTGCCAGATATGCCCTCATGCTGCCAGATATGTCCCACAGTGCCAGATGTGCCAGATATGCCCTCATGCTGCCAGATATGCCCCACAGTGCCAGATATGCCCCACAGTGCCAGTTTGTTACTTACCCTCCGTCGCTCCCGCGCTGTCCCGTCGCTCCCGCGCGGTCTTCTGAAGGAGGGACACGGAGGGCACAGCGCGCCGCTCTCCTGTGTCCCTCCTGCGTCTTCGGCGGCAGCAGCGTGTGTGTGTGTGTGTGTGTGTGTGTTAAAGGAAGTGCCGGTTCGTGCACTTCCTTTAACACACACACGCCGCTGCCGCCGGAGACACAGGAGAGCCTCGCGCTGTGCCCTCCGTGTCCCTCCTAAATACTCACTCGAGTATAAGCCGAAGGGGCTTTTTCAACACAAAAAAAGGTGCTGAAAAAGTCGGCTTATACTCGAGTATATACGGTACATCTGCGAGGCCTGGTTCTTCACTGAAATATTTCAGCCTAGTGATAAAGGTTGAGTGTTGCTATGGGATAAATAGTAATGGTAGGAATCTTAACACAAGTTGATGGCGCAAACTCCCACTAGTCTGGGTTCTGAGTACAATGCTAGATGTTCATGGTAAATGTCTAAATTTATCACAGAAAAGGACAATAAATGTCTAATAATAAATTTAAATATTGCACTGGTTTCTCTATGTGCAAATTGGGCATTGACAATCAGTATACTGAGCTGACAACTTTAGTAAGTACCCAATTTGCAATTATACCCCCTTGTAGGTGTCTGGCTGTACTTTTCAGTTTCTCATACATAATAGACATTAAATAATACAGTCAGCTGTTGTAATATTTAGGAGTCTCAGAGAGTGGGAAGCGGTTACAGTACCACCAGTCGAGACCCCGATTTTTACAATAGATATGCCGGAATCCCGACAGGTTGTGAAATGCCACCGCTGGAATACCGGTGAGACAGGCTATTGTCCCTCTGTGGGTGCTTTCTAGTGCTCACCCTGCTGCCGGCATTCTGGTGGACGAAATCCCCCTGTCTGCATCATGACAGCCGGGATCCCGTCTGCCGGAAATTAGTACGTATCCCTTCTGAGTGAAACGATACCACAACATTTTAATGAAGCGCAAACCTGTAGTTTCACAACAGCTGGAGAGCCACAGGTTGACCTGGCCTGCTATATAGCAAGTACCTTTCTATTATAAATCACAACATATCTGTAAGCATACTCCAATGCACAATCATTAAATTGGTCTAGAGCAGTGGTTCCCAACCTCGATCCTCAAGTACCCCCAATAGTTTGTGTTTTCCAGGTCTCCTCACAGGATTGCATGTGAAATAATTTGCTCCACCTGTGGGTCCTTTAAAATGTGTCAGTGAGTAATGAATACACCTGTTCAACTGCTAGGTGACCTGGAAAACATGATCTGTTGGGGGTACTTGAGGACTAAGGTTGGGATGTTAAAGTTCTGTACACAGGAGAACAGTCTTCACCACCAATTGGCAACGTTCCTGTTTCCTTCTATCTTTTTCTGACCAGGCCTTCTTTCTTGTGTTTTCTGGAACGCGACACTGGTCTGATTGAAGCCAAAGCCTGGCAGCTTGGCTCCAGATATTGCTGCTTCCTGATTTCTCCCTCCGGTTCCGGGGTGTAACAGGATCAAGTAGGATCAGACATTCAGACAGTGATTCAGTTGCTGGCATGCCCGGCCCAAACTGGTCGAGTATAATCTCACGGAATACTGGAAAGTCTTGCTCCAGATCAAAGGAATATGGTAACCTTGGTGCTATTGCTGCTACCACTTGCACCATTTATCTTCTCATGGTAATGAGAAAATGGACACTGTCATATTCTTCGGTAGCCCCATGGATGAATAAGAATTTTACTGGCCCGAAACCATTAACACCAACACCACCTGTTGCTGTATCAGGACAGGCACTCGGAACAGCAGTGGGCTACCCATGATGAGGACATGGTCAAAGAAACGGGGAACACGTGGCCGAGTCGCCCCAGCAAACATTCTATTGGTTCCTGCTGATTTGGACAATTCCTCCAAAAGTGCCCTGGTTCGCCACCCTCAAAGCACCCTTCTGGGGTAACCCCGCTGTCTGTGCCAACATCTTGTGCTGGTTTTGGCCTTTGGACCGGCCTGACAACCTCCTCCGCTGTCTAGGCCAGCTTTCCCAGGGCATAATATCGGTCAGTGGCTAGCGCAAGCTTCTCAAATGACTGCGGTTTGCTCTGAAGAACCCATCTATTTCAGCTTTTGGTTTAGATTCCGCATGCAATGGTCGATTGAAAGAATCTCCAAGATTTTGACCTGCGGATTTCGGTCGGGCTCTAACCAGTTCTTCGTTAGGTCAGCCAGCTGAGAACACTTTTCGGACCCCGGCATAAATCGATAGTCCTAAAACCATTGTTCCTTCCCAGGCCTTGTCACCCCTATCCGTGCCAGAATCGCAGTCTTTAGTATCTGATAATTCACGTCCTGGTCCTCGGGGATATACACACAGAACTGCTGTGCTTCGCCTGTCAAACAAGAATCCAGTTCTGACACCCACTCCTCTGTTGACCATTTAAGCCGACAATGGAAAGGCCTCAACATTGTCTGAAAAGTCTTAGCTGCCAGCGGCTGCTGCGCGTGCCTTCGAGAGAGGAATAACAAAAAAACAACTTCCCCTTTAACTGGATTTACACATGAACAACTTCTGCTTAACTGTCCAGTGCATAGGTAACTACACCACACCCAGACTTAACAAGGCAGAGAGGAGGGGAATTTTTTTAATATATATATATATACACACACACACACTTCATCGCGCCCTACGGGCGCTCTTCACACCGTCGGAAGGGGCTACGCCCCTTTAACCCCTGCACGCCTTTCTGGGGTTCAATATATGGAGTATTCTCTGCATTCCTAGTTTTGTTAGTGTTTGAATATTGCACAATGAAAGGCCTTCCGATGGTGAAGGGGGCGTAACCCTTGCAACAGGAAGGGGTTTGGGGAGTGGGGACCGCGGATGGGGGAGGGGGTATGAAGGCGCTGTGGGTGGGGTAGGAGCAGGGGTGTCGCAGGGGAGGGGTGGATGCGGGGGTAACGTGGGTGGGGGAGTGGCGGGTGCGGTGCTGTTGCGAATGGTGTAGGCGATGCGGATTGGGAAGGGCCTGCTGCGTGGGTGGGGTAGGGGATCCAAAGGTGCAGCGGGCGGGGGAGAGCCAGATGCGGGGTGTGGCGGATGGGGGAGGGGGTCCGGAGGTGATGTAGGTGGTGGAGGGGCGGGTGACATAGGGGGTCTGGAGGCGCCGTGGGTGGGTACCGGGGGAGGGGGCCGGGGGGCGTTGTGTGTGGGGGAGGGGCAGGTGGGGGAGGGGCAGATGCTGGGCTGGATGGGGGTCGGGTTCCAGAGGTACTGCGGGTGGGAAAGGGTGTGGCGGGTGGGTAGGAGGTGTGGAGGCGTTGCGGGTGGGAGAGGGTGGGGTGCAGTGAATGGGGTTAGGGGTCCGGAGGAGGGAGGGTCCGTGTGTGTTGAGGTGTGGGGTCCGTAGGCGCTGTGGGTGGGGGTGCCACGGGTGGTGGAGGGACAGGTGTGTGGATTTGCGGTGGATGGGGGAGGGGGTCTGGAGGTGCTGCAGGTGGTGGAGGGGTGTGTGCGCGGGTGGGATAGGGGGTGGGTGCGGGGGTGCAGCGGATGGTGGAGGTGGTCCGGGAGTGTGGGAGAGGTGAGGTGCTGTGGGTGGGGGAGAGGCGGGTGAGGGGCTGTTGTGGATGAGGGAGGGGTTCCGGAGGCGCTGCAGGGTGGAAGGGTGCAGGTGTTGCGGGTGAGGTAGGGGGCCTGGAGGCGCTGCGGGTGGGGGTGCGGTGGATGGGGAGGGGCTGCAGGTGGTGGAGGAGCGGGTGGTGTAGGAGGTCCGGAGGTGCAGTGGGTAGTGGAGGGGTGGGTGCTGAGGGTGGGGTAGTGGGTCCGAAGGTGTTGCGGTTGCTGGAGAGGTGGGGGTGTAGGGGATGGGTCAGTGGGTGCAGCGGATGGGGGAGGGGTGAGTGCGGGGGTTCAGCGGATGGGGAGGGGGTCAGGGGATGCGGGAGGGGTGGGGGTGCTGTGGGTGGGGGAGGCGGGTGAGGGGCTGTTGCGGATGGGGGAGGGGTTCCGGAGGCGCTGCTGGTGGAGAAGGGTGCAGGTGTTGCGGGTGAGGTAGAGGGCCTGGAGGCGCTGCGGGTGGGGGAGGGAGGGAGGGGAGTGAGGGTGCGGTGGATCGGGAGGTGCTGTAGGTGGTGGAGGAGCAGGTGGTGTAGGGGGTCCGCAGGTGGAGTGGTTGGTGGTGGGGGGAGTGCTGCGGGTGGGGTAGTGGGACCGAAAGTGTTGCGGTTGCTGGAGGGGTGGGGGTGCAGGGGATGGGTCCGGGGGTGCAGCGGATGGGGGAGGGGCTGCTGCAGATGGGGGAGGGGTTTGGAAGACACTGCGGGTGGGGTAGGGGGTCCGAAGGCGCAGTGGGTGGGGGTGCCACGGGTGGTGGAGGGGCAGGTGCGGGGGATGGGGAGGGGTCCAGGGGCGCTGCAGGGGCAGATATCAGTGCACATAGTCTCTGTGGTAGTTAGTGAGGGTTGGTGATGGTGTAAGAGGGGTGAAGGCCAGTACACAGACAGGCAGTTAGAGAGCAGGAATGCCCCACCCGTAGTAGTAGCGTCCTTATACGTAATGCCCCCCAGTAGTAGTAGCAGTTATATGTAATGCCTCCCAACAGTAATAGTAGCGTCCTTATACGTAATGCCACCCCTGTAGTAGTAGCATCCTTATACATAATGTGCCCCCAGTAGTAGTACCGTCCTTATACATAATGCCCCCCCAGTAGTAGTAGTAGCATCCTTACATGTAATGCCCTCCCAGTAGTAGCGTCCTTATATGTAATGCACCCCAGTATTAGTAGCCTCCTTATACGTAATGCACCCCAGTATTAGTAGCCTCCTTATACGTAATGCCCCCCTATAGTAGTAGCGTCCTTATACGTAATGCCCCCCCCATAGTAGTAGCGTCCTTATACGTAATGCCCCCCTATAGTAGTAGCGTCCTTGTACGTAATGCCCCCCCTATAGTAGTAGCGTCCTTATACGTAATGCCCCCCCTATAGTAATAGCGTCCTTATACGCAATGCCCCCCCTATAGTAGTAGCGTCCTTATACGTAATGCCCCCCCTATAGTAGTAGCGTCCTTATACGTAATGCCCCCCCTATAGTAGTAGCGTCCTTATACGTAATGCCCCCCCTATAGTAGTAGCGTCCTTATACGTAATGCCCCCCCTATAGTAGTAGCGTCCTTATACGTAATGCCCCCCCTATAGTAGTAGCGTCCTTATACGTAATGCCCCCCTATAGTAGTAGCGTCCTTATACGTAATGCCCCCCTATAGTAGTAGCGTCCTTATACGTAATGCCCCCCCTATAGTAGTAGCGTCCTTATACGTAATGCCCCCCCTATAGTAGTAGCGTCCTTATACGTAATGCCCCCCCTATAGTAGTAGCGTCCTTATACGTAATGCCCCCCCTATAGTAGTAGCGTCCTTATACGTAATGCCCCCCCTATAGTAGTAGCGTCCTTATACGTAATGCCACCCCTATAGTAGTAGCGTCCGTATACGTAATGCCCCCCATATTAGTAGCGTCCTTATACGTAATGCCCCCCCTATAGTAGTAGCGTCCTTATACGTAATGCCCCCCCTATAGTAGTAGCGTCCTTGCATGTAATGGCCCCCCCAGCAGTGGCGTCCAAAAAGTGCGCACACACAGACATACCTCACACACACACAATTCACACATATATACAAACACACACCCCACCATATATACACACACACACACACACACACACCCCACTATATCACACACACACACACACACACACACACACACCCCCCCCCACTATATCACACACACACACACACACACACACACACCCCCCCCACTATATACACACACACACACCCCACTATATATATATACACACACACACACACACACACACACACACACACACACATTTCTCTCTCACCCTCCACTTACCAAGTCTGGCTGGCCGTCACTGCAATGCTGATTCCACCACTGTTCAGCTGTCTGGTCCCGTGTAGCTCCGCCCCTCTATTCCGTGTAGCTCCTCCCCCTCGTGACGCCGTAGCTTCACCCCCTTTTCGGGACCCGCACTGCACAGCACACAGCCCGCTGTCACAGGTGATTGGGGGGGGGGGGGGGGGGGGGGAGGACAGGCACAGCAGCCGGCAGCTGGTGGCCATCCTCACCTCCTATACTGTAAGGTAGGGTCTTGAACCTGACTGCTGCTGCTGGCACTGGGTATGGGGTAGCTCCCTGCAGCAGATGCAGTTGACTCCGCCCAGCTCTGTGACTCCGCCCAGCGTTACGGGCACAGAGTCACAGACTAAGGCAAATATATAGGAGATTTTTTTTTTTTTTTTTTTTTATTGAAACACTTTCTCTGCTGCAACAAATTCACAAACAGTTACTATTGTGCTGCAACAAATAAACACTGTAAACACTTATTTCCCTTAAAGGACACAGCTTAAGACTTTACACATTTGTCCTTTTTAATAACTTTTCTACGTGTGCAAATAAACAGTTGTGTTTTTTTTTTTGTTTTTTTTATGGGCCGGTTATCCCCACTCATGATTTAGCAAAACTGCGCCTGGTCTCTGCCACGTGGAATGCATCTGGTAGAGCATCCAACTTCTAACACTACTTAGTAAGAGTAATAAATGACTCTTTATACCATTTGTCTTAGATGGCTTCTTTACTCATCCCAAACGTACAACAGCACATTTGTATGCAAGATGGCTTCTGACGCTAGGGTCTGGTGGGGGCATAGCTAGTGTCAGGAAGCCATCTTATGTACAAATGTGCTGTTTACAGCATTTGTGATGAGTTAAGAAACCATCTGATTAAGTTAACCGGTTTTAAGAGTAATTAATTTAAGCAATAAATATATCTATTTATTTATTTATTACCAGTTACTATTTATATAGCACGTACACATTCTGCAGCGCTTTACAGAGAATAGTTATCCATTCATGTCAGTCCTTGCCCCCGTGGAAATTACAATCTGTATTCCCTACCACATGTACACGCACACACATTCACACTATGGTTCTTTTTCTTTTTGAGCCAGTAAACATACAATTATATTTTTTGGATTGTGGGAGGAAACTGGAGTATCTGGAGGAAACCCACGCAAGCATGGGGAGAATATACAAACTCCACACAGTTAGGGTCATGGTTGAAATCTAACCCATGACCTCAGTGCTGTGAGGCAGTAATGCTAACCATTGCACACTCGTGCTGTGTGCATATAATATTATTATTATTATTTATTATTATGTAATGTGCTAATGTTTTAGGTAGGTGTAAAAATGTCCAATGTCATTAAGAATTATCTTCAGCATAAAGAATAACAAGGAGTCATGGAAGTGATATGGCCCCCACAGAGCCCTGATATCAACATCATTGATTTTGTCTGGGATTACATAAAGAGACAGAATATGAGCAAGGCTACATCCACAGAAGATCTGTGGTTAGTTCTCCAAGACGTGTGGAACAACCTTCCTGCCCAGATCCTTCAAAAACTGTGCAAGTATACCTAGAAGAATTGATGCTGTTTTGAAGGCAAAGGGTGGTCATACCAAATATTGATATGATTTAGATTGCTCTTCTGTTCATTCACTTAGCATTTTGTTATTTTTATAAAAAAAATACACTATTAACACTTCTATTTTTTAAAGCATCCTTTCTTTGTAGTTTTTTTTCAACACTTGCCTAAAACGTTTGTACAGTACTGTGTAATATATATTTATAAAAAATGTAGAAACCTAGGGGGAACAGGAAGTGTAGTACTGTTTAAAAACAAATTAATGGTCTACCATGAGGCGGGCATCGAGATAAACAGTCAAGCAACAGCTTTCAACATAACCTGGGTCAAAAAACCCGGGTCGTACCATTCACACTGCAGCTTATCCAGGCTGTACCGGGTTCAATCCTGGTCGCGACTAGGGTCGAAGACCTGGGACATACAGCCCGGGTGGACCCTTTCACACCAATCCAGGAAGCAGGTTGCCCTGGCAATATCAGGGTCAGAGTCTCAGCGTGAAATGGGTATTAATGACAAATGTAGGCTCCAGAAAATTAAGTGCAAATAAATCAAGACAGTCTGCAGTAGTCCATATAAGGGTATACTTATTAATTATTGGGGCTTAGACCAGATTATTTTTCTTATCACCGCTGTTCGTGGTAATAAGAAATTATGATTTGCACAGAACTATTAAAAATAAGGGATAGCATTCGATATTTCTTCATGACTTTTTCTGTCGCTGTGCACACTACTGCACGTGCAATCTGCTGAATTCGGCTAAAAAGCAGCCCCTACAGAAAACTATGTAAGCTGCTCTTACTGTACAAGCGAAACCGGGAACTGCAGCAGATCTCAGATACCTACTCCGGTCCCCAGCTACATTTATTTGGTGGATATCTTGCAAATAATAATTGAGAAGTCACACAGCATTACAATACCCAGCATGAATAGCACCTATACACTAGTTTTATCTTTTCTAACATCTAGTCAATGATTTAAACTAGAATATAATATAGTCCCCAACATCAGATGTAAAGCGAAGCCTTATGGCAGGTCTGGCGGGCGGGTTAGAGTTAGGCCGTGCACACACCAGGATGACATCGGTGCGATATGTCTTTTCAGAGCAAATCAGAATGACATACCATACGGATCATGCAGTGTGGACCCGTAATTACGGGTTCCCATGGGTTGTTAACAATATCTTCGGGTTGGCCGTGCCGCTGGTAGAGTGACGTGAATGCACTAGTGTTATACATCAAAGCCACAGCGGGAAGCTGGAAGTCAGGAGCCGGATGTATTGTCCCGTAATGAGAAGCAAAGACCAAGGCAGAAGAAAGAGTCGGAGTTGTGCCACGAGACACTCACTCATGGTTGTTGCAGTTAATGACTGATACTAGATCTGCGAGCCGGTGTGTCCTGGATGACCTAACTTCACTGTGATAAGAATAATAAGATTTTAAACCTACCGGTAAATCTTTTTCTCGTAGTCCGTAGAGGATGCTGGGGACTCCGTAAGGACCATGGGGATAGACGGGCTCCGCAGGAGACATGGGCACTTTAAGAAAGACTTTAGATCTGGGTGTGCACTGGCTCCTCCCTCTATGCCCCTCCTCCAGACCTCAGTTTACTACTGTGCCCAGAGGAGATGGGTGCACTACAGGGAGCTCTCCTGAGCTTCCTGACAGAAAGTATATTTGTTAGGTTTTTTATTTTCAGGGAGCCTGCTGGCAACAGACTCCCTGCATCGTGGGACTGAGGGGAGAGAAGCAGACCTACTTCTGTGAGTTTCAAGGCTCTGCTTCTTAGGCTACTGGACACCGTTAGCTCCAGAGGGATCGGTACGCAGGTCTCACCCTCGCCGTCCGTCCCAGAGCCGCGCCGCCGTCCCCCTCGCAGAGCCGGAAGATAGAAGCCGGGTGAGTATGAGAAGAAAAGAAGACTTCAGAGGCGGCAGAAGACTTCATGATCTTCACTGAGGTAACGCACAGCAGTAAAGCTGTGCGCCATTGCTCCCATACACGGCAGTCACTGTAAGGGGGCGCAGGGGGTCGCCCTGGGCAGCATATAGACCTCTTTTTGGCACAAATAAATATATATACTGCTGGGCACTGTATGTATGTGTGTATATATATATGTATGTGTGTATATATATGTATGTGTGTGTATGTATGTGTATATATATATATATATATATATATATATATATATATATATATATATATATATATATATAGATATATATAGATATATATAGATACATACATACATACATACATGTGTATGTATGTGTATATATATATATATATATATATATATATATAATGAGCCCCGCCAAATTTTACTGTTTTAAGTGGGACAGAAGCCCGCCGCCGGGGCTTCTCCCTCAGCACTCACCAGCGCCATTTTCTCCACAGCACCGCTGAGAGGAAGCTCCCTGGACTCTCCCCTGCTTATACCACGGTAGAAAGAGGGTTTTAAAGAAGGGGGGGGGGGGGCACATAATTAGGCGCATATTGTATATATAAAACAGCGCTATCTGGGTAAACATAAAATTATTGTGTTTTTTTTTCCTGGGTCATATAGCGCTGGGGTGTGTGCTGGCATACTCTCTCTCTGTCTCTCCAAATGGCCTTGTGGGGGAACTGTCTTCAGATAAGAGGATTCCCTGAGTGTGTGGTGTGTCGGTACGCGTGTATCGACACATCTGAGGTAGAAGGCTTTCAGGAGGAGGTGAAAATGAATGTGGTGTCTCCGTCGACAACGCCGAAACCTGACTGGATGGATATGTGGAATGTTTTAAGTGCTAATGTAAAGTTATTGCACAAAAGATTAGACAAAGCTGAAGCTAGGGAACAGTCATGGAGTCAACCCATGCCTGTTTCTATGTCGCAGGGACCTTCGGGGTCTCAAAAGCGCCCACTATTCCAAATAGTTGACACAGATACCGACACGGATTCTGACTCCAGTGTCGACTACGATGATGCAAAGTTACAGCCAAAATTGGCTAAGTGTATTCGATATATGATTTATTGCAATAAAAGATGTTTTGCACATCACAGAGGAACCCCCTGTCCCTGACACGAGGGTACACATGTATAAGGGAAAGAAACCTGAGGTAACCTTTCCCCCCTCACATGAGTTGAATGAATTATGTGAAAAAGCTTGGGAATCTCCAGACAAAAAACTGCAGATTCCCAAAAGGATTCCTATGGCGTATCCTTTCCCGCCAACGGACAGGATACGGTGGGAATCCTGCCCTAGGGTGGACAAAGCATTGACACGCTTATCCAAGAAGGTAGCGCTGCCATCCCAGGATACGGCTACCCTCAGGGATCCTGCTGACCGCAAGCAGGAGGTTACCCTAAAGTCCATTTACACACATTCTGGTACCTTACTCAGACCGGCAATTGCGTCGGCCTGGGTTTGTAGTGCTGTAGCAGCATGGACAGATACCGTATCAGCGGAGATTGAGAACCTAGATAAGGATACCATTTTATTGACCCTAGGGCATATAAAAGATGCTGTCTTTTATATATGAGAGATGCTCAAAGAGACATTAGTCTACTGGGTTCTAGAATCAACGCTATGTCAATTTCTGCTAGGCGAATCCTATGGAGCCGGCAATGGACAGGTGATGCCGACTCAAAGAGGTATATGGAGGTTTTACCTTACAAGGGTGAGGAATTGTTTGGAGAAGGTCTCTCGGACCTGGTCTCCACAGCTACAGCTGGTAAATCTAATTTTTTGCCTTATATTCCCTCACAGCCTAAGAAAGCACCACATTATCAAATGCAGTCCTTTCGATCACAGAGAAACAAGAAAGTATGAGGTGCGTCCTTTCTTGCCAGAGGTAAGGGCAGAGGAAAAAAGCTGCACAACACAGCTAGTTCCCAGGAACAGAAGTCCTCCCCGGCCTCTACAAAATCCACCGCATGACGCTGGGGCTCCGCTAAGGGAGTCCGCCCCAGTGGGGGCACGTCTTCGAATTTTCATCCACATCTGGGTTCACTCACAGGTGGATCCCTGGACAATAGAAATTGTTTCTCAGGGTTACATGCTGGAATTCGAAGAGGTGCCTCCTCGCCGGTTTTTCAAATCCGTTCTACCATCTTCTCCCCAGGAAAGGGAGATAGTGTTAAATGCAATTCACAAATTGTATCTTCAACAGGTGGTGGTCAAGGTTCCCCTGCTTCAACAAGGAAGGGGATATTACTCGACCCTGTTTGTAGTCCCGAAACCGGATGGTTCGGTCAGACCCATATTAATTTTAAAATCCCTGAACCTATACTTGAAAAGGTTCAAGTTTAAGATGGAATCGCTAAGAGCGGTCATCGACAGCCTGGAAGGGGGGAATTTTATGGTATCTCTGGACATAAAGGATGCATACCTTCATGTTATCATTTATCCACCTCATCAGGCATACCTAAGATTTGCGGTACAGGATTGTCATTACCAAATTCAGACGTTGCCGTTTGGTCTCTCCACGGCCCCGAGAATTTTCACCAAGGTAATGGCGGAAATGATGGTGTTCCTGCAAAAGCAAGGTGTCACAATTATCCCGTACTTGGACGATCTCCTAATAAAAGCGAGATCAAGAGAGCAGTTGCTGAACAATGTATCCCTTTCACTGAAGGTGTTACAGCAACACGGCTGGATTCTCAATATCCCGATGTCGCAGTTGGTTCCTACGACTCGTCTGTCTTTCTTCGGCATGATTCTGGATACGGACCAGAAAAGAGTTTATCTTCCGATAGAAAAGACCCAGGAACTCATTGAAACCAAAACAGGTGTCCGTACATCACTGCACTCGAGTCCTGGGAAAGATGGTGGCATCATACGAGGCCATTCCCTTCGGCAGGTTCCATGCGAGGACCTTCCAATGGGACCTACTGGACAAGTGGTCCGGGTCTCATCTACAGATTCATCAGATGATCCGCCTGTCCCCCAGGGCCAGGGTATCTCTCATGTGGTGGCTGCAGAGTGCTCACCTACTAGAGGGCCGCAGGTTCGGCATTCAGGACTGGATCCTGGTGACCACGGACGCGAGCCTCCGAGGTTGGGAAGCAGTCACACAGGGAAGAAATTTCCAAGGTCTTTGGTCAAGTCAAGAGACTTGTCTTCACATCAACATCCTGGAACTGAGGGCCGTATACAACGCCCTACGTCAAGCGGAGACCTTACTTCGCGACCAACTGGTTCTGATCCAGTCAGACAACATCACCGCAGTAGCTCATGTAAACCACCAAGGCGGAACAAGGAGCAGAGTGGCGATGGCGGAAACCACCAGAATTTTTCGCTGGGCGGAGAATCATGTAAGCGCACTGTCAGCAGTTTTCATTCCGGGAGTGGACAACTGGGAAGCAGACTTCCTCAGCAGACACGACTTGCATCCAGCAGAGTGGGGACTTCATCAGGAAGTCTTCGCACAGATTACAAGTCGGTGGGGACTGCCCCAGATGGACATTATGGCGTCCCGCCTCAACAAAAAGCTACAGAGGTATTGCGCCAGGTCAAGAGACCCTCGGGCAATAGCTGTAGACGCCCTAGGGACACCGTGGGTGTTCCGGTCGGTTTATGTATTTCCTCCTCTTCCTCTCATACCCAAGGTGTTGAGAATAGTAAGAAAAAGAGGAGTGAGAACAATCCTCATTGTTCCAGATTGGCCACGAAGGACCTGGTATCTGGATCTGCAGGAAATGCTCACAGAAGATCCGTGGCCTCTTCCTCTAAGACAGGACCTGTTGCAACAGGAGCCCTGTCTGTTCCAAGACTTACCGCGGCTGCGTTTGACGGCATGGCGGTTGAACGCCGGATCCTAGCGGAAAAGAGTATTCTGGATGAGGTCATTCCTACGCTGATAAAGGCTAGGAAGGACGTGACATCTAAACATTATCACCGTATATGGCGAAAATGTTTTTTGGTGTGAGGCCAGGAATGCTCCTACGGAAGAATTCCATCTGGGCCGTTTCCTTCACTTCCTACAAACTGGAGTGAATTTAGGCCTAAAATTAGGCTCTATTAAGGTTCAGATTTCGGCCTTATCCATTTTCTTTCAAAAGGAATTGGCCTCTCTCCATGAAGTACAAGCTTTTGTGAAGGGAGTACTGCATATTCAGCCTCCTTTTGTACCTCCGGTGGCGCCTTGGGACCTTAACGTGGTGTTAAGTTTCCTTAAGTCACACTGGTTTGAACCACTTAAACCTGTGGAGTTGAAATATCTCACTTGGAATGTGGTCATGTTGTTGTTAGCCTTGGCTTCGACTAGGCGAGTGTCGGAATTAGCGGCTTTATCACATAAAAGCCCCTATGTGGTTTTCCATATGGATAGAGCGGCATTGCGGACCTGTCCTCAATTCCTGCCAAAAGTGGTCTCATCTTTTCATATGAACCAACCTATTGTGGTGCCTGTGGCTACGCGTGACTTGGAGGATTCCGAGACCCTTGATGTGGTCAGGGCTTTGAAAATTTACGTGGCCAGAATGGCTAGAGTCAGAAAAACAGAAGCACTGTTTGCCCTGTATGCAGCCAATAAGATTGGTGCCCCTGCTTCAAAGCAAACTATTGCTCGTTGGATCTGTAACACGATTCAGCAGGCACATTCTACGGCGGGATTGCCGTTACCTAAATCGGTCAAGGCCCATTCCACTAGGAAGGTGGGCTCTTCTTGGGCGGTTGCCTGAGGGGTCTCGGCACTACAGCTGTGCCGAGCTGCTACTTGGTCGGGTTCAAACACCTTTGCAAAGTTCTATAAGTTTGATACCCTGACTGAGGAGGACCTCCTGTTTGCTCAATCGGTGCTGCAGAGTCATCCGCACTCTCCCGCCCGTTTGGGAGCTTTGGTATAATCCCTATGGTCCTTACGGAGTCCCCAGCATCCTCTAGGACGTAAGCGAAAATAAGATTTTAAACCTACCGGTAAATCTTTTTCTCGTAGTCCGTAGAGGATGCTGGGCGCCCGTCCCAAGTGCGGACTACTTCTGCAAGACTTGTATATAGTTATTGCTTACATAAGGGTTATGTTATAGTTTTCATCGGTCTTGGACTGATGCTATGTTGTTTTCATACTGTTAACTGGGTAGTATATCACAAGTTATACGGTGTGATTGGTGTGGCTGGTATGAATCTTGCCCTTGGATTAACAAAAATCCTTTCCTCGTACTGTCCGTCTCCTCTGGGCACAGTTTCTCTAACTGAGGTCTGGAGGAGGGGCATAGAGGGAGGAGCCAGTGCACACCCATACTAAAAGTTCTTTAGAGTGCCCATATCTCCTGCGGAGCCCGTCTATACCCCATGGT
The DNA here is from genome assembly GCF_028390025.1 of Pseudophryne corroboree. Taxonomy (NCBI): domain Eukaryota; kingdom Metazoa; phylum Chordata; class Amphibia; order Anura; family Myobatrachidae; genus Pseudophryne; species Pseudophryne corroboree. Next base: position 434,161,936 of record NC_086446.1, on the reverse strand, counting down.
CCTTACGGAGTCCCCAGCATCCTCTACGGACTACGAGAAAAAGATTTACCGGTAGGTTTAAAATCTTATTATTCTTATCACAGTGAAGTTAGGTCATCCAGGACACACCGGCTCGCAGATCTAGTATCAGTCATTAACTGCAACAACCATGAGGGAGTGTCTCGTGGCACAACTCCGACTCTTTCTTCTGCCTTGGTCTTTGCTTCTCATTACGGGACAATACATCCGGCTCCTGACTTCCAGCTTTCCGCTGTGGCTTTGATGTATAACACTAGTGCATTCACGTCACTCTACCAGCGGCACTGCCAACCCGAAGATATTGTTAAAAACCCATGGGAACCCGTAATTACGGGTCCACACTGCATGATCCGTATGGTATGTCATTCTGATTTGCTCTGAAAAGACATATCGCACCGATGTCATCCTGGTGTGTGCACGGCCTAACTCAATCCCGCCCGCCAGACCTGCGATAAGGCTTCGCTTTACATCTGATGTTGGGGACTATATTATATTCTAGTTTAAATCATTGACTAGATGTTAGAAAAGATAAAACTAGTGTATAGGTGCTATTCATGCTGGGTATTGTAATGCTGTGTGACTTCTCAATTATTATTTGCAAGATATCCACCAAATGAATGTAGCTGGGGACCGGAGTAGGTATCTGAGATCTGCTGCAGTTCCCGGTTTCGCTTGTACAGTAAGAGCAGCTTACATAGTTTTCTGTAGGGGCTGCTTTTTAGACTAATTCAGCAGATTGCACGTGCAGTAGTGTGCACAGCGCCGGAAAAAGTCATGAAGAAATATCGAATGCTATCCCTTATTTTTAATAGTTCTGTGCAAATCATAATTTCTTATTACCACGAACAGCGGTGATAAGAAAAATAATCTGGTCTAAGCCCCAATAATTAAGTATACCCTTATATGAACTACTGCAGACTGTCTTGATTTATTTGCACTTAATTTTCTGGAGCCTACATTTGTCATTAATACCCATTTCACGCTGAGACTCTGACCCAGATATTGCCAGGGCAACCTGCTTCCTGGATTGGTGTGAAAGGGTCCACCCGGGCTGTATGTCCCAGGTGTCAAAGTAAAAAATATTACATAAAGAGAACATACAAACTACACACATTTAAGTCGCTATACTTGCAAATATGCGCAGCGAGCACAGCAATATATGGTAACACACGCATTTACACGGACATGCCACAGAGATGGATTCGACACTTATTTCATACAGTACATAATTATAATAATATCAAGCGCCAGACATCATGGTGATTTAAAATCACCTAATGAATTAATGTCATGAATGTGTATTATTTGAACGGAACCAGATACACCTGTCATGTTTACTTTTAAAACAAGCAGATTGGTGTGTATATTAATTTGATACTTGTTATAAAGTTGTAGGACATTGCAGCGGATAATTATGATTGAATGGATAAAAGCTAAAATCACTTTGTTAGAACAATGAATGATACAATGGACAGAGAACTCAGGTCAGCCCCTTTGGCAGTCTTCAGGGCTGAACCTGATCAGCATATACAAAGAGAATAGTGACTCAATCATGAAGGAGAGAGACCCCTCTTCCAGGAACTAGTCACACACGAAGGTAGTTCCTTTCTCTGGTGGGCTCAGACTTGCTTGCTTTTTGGACTCAGACAGGGATGGAGGTCTTGCATGATTTTAGAGAGGAAAGCGAGAAAGAGAGAGTCATATGGAGGGACAAACTTATATGAGAAAGACCTAGTAATTGTATCGCTGGCATTTAACTAACTATATGTAACTGTGTTTTAACTATGTTCTAACGGTTTACTGTGTGAGTTGTATTCATGAAACTATAGGTATATACTGTACTTTGTAATATATATTGAATCCATATCCTTTTAACAACAAATATATACATCAATGAGCTTTGGAACTCAGATAATGTGTGGGTGTATTGTTTTCTCTTATGGGATACAGTGTTTTGCGATGTACAGCACACTTTTATCGTATATGGTAGTAAGTGGTGCAGGCATTTACAATATATATTAGAGCGGGCATTTTAAATATTTGTGAGAAATCAATTTGGCATTCATACAGGTCTTCTACCCTAGTCGCGACCAGGATTGAACCTGGTACAGCCTGGATAAGCTGCAGTGTGAATGGTACGACCCGGGTTTTTTGACCCAGGTTATGTTGAAAGCTGTTGCTTGACTGTTTATCTCGATGCCCGCCTCATGGTAGACACAGGTGCGGCATGGTGCAGTGTGAATGCCGTGACACTGGTTGAAACCGCGTTTAATAACCCGGGTTAGAACCGGGATCTTTGTTTGAAAGGTGACATTTGTATATTATTTATATAAGTATAGTTTACATTATAGCTTTATTTTCACTGACAAGTCCATTATTAAGCTTTTTGTGTGCGTGTGGCGTCTCTAGGTCTGGATGGGTGAGACAGTATCCTGGTATTCCATGTATGTATGATGTAGTCACTTTCCGCTGCTGACTTTCCATTAAACCTCCGTAAACCATCCCACAATCCTTTCTGTTTAATGCCTTTTCTTAGCCTAGTCAACATGTAAAAACTATTTAATAATTTTTTGCCCCTTCTTTGTTTAGTATGTGGCTGCTGGAAAAGGCTTGAACAGCTGGGGCAAGACTGAAATAACGGCTATCTGCTGCTGTATAGCAAGCCCTCTTGTGACCAGCTGGATGAACCCTAGCAAGTTTGACCTGCAGGTATTTTTTATTTTTTTTCCCCAGGCTTCCTTTTCCTCTCAACAGCAATTTCATATTGATTACATTGCAGGACATCTGCTCGCCCTGAACCTGCTGTGTATGACATGTGGTCTGCCTGTTAAGACAGCAAGTTTAGTTTCATAATCTGTTGTCTTGTCTTGCTCTCTGAATCCTTAGGGCAGAAAGTTACGTTTTATATTTGTGTTATAATTATTAACAGCGATATTAGTTTTTTTTCTTTGTGAAATAAATATGATGGGTTTATGCAAAAGTCTCCTGACTGTGGTATTTGAGGCAGCTCACATAGAGAACAGTGGTAAGCACACAGGAAATGTAGTAAGAGTTGGTGGTTACAGAACAGGTGTTGGTTTTTTTTTTTTTGTCTGAGCAGGTCAGCCGCTTAGCTCTCGCTACCACTCTTTGGTTTCCTCTTCATTTTCCTTTCTTCCATCTTCTGCTGGAGACTTTCATGCTGACTGCTTGGTATTGGCCATAGTTTCATATACTGTGTCCGGGACCCTATTATGATCTTACCAGCAAAGTTTTTTTTTTGTGTACTCATCACCTAGAAACAGTTGAGGCGGTCGCCTGCGTCACTGCTGTCACAGGTTCCTAGAGAATTGTGTCTGCATGGCTTCATTCTCTTGAGTATTGGTACAATGTGTGTGTGTGTGTGTGTGTGTGTGTGTCTTGTGTGTTTTTTTTTTTTTTTTTTTTTTTTTAAATCCTATTGTGAATGTTTGCTCAATGCATATCTTCTAGCTTCAGCAATTGCACAATAACGTGTACACCTTGTTAAAGTACAATGTAAGGCTTATTTTTTTTTTGCTTTTATACTTTTATGAAAGTACACCTGCCAGACAGTTTTGTGTATCAGCTATAATTCGGAGAATACAGCAGGTTAGTTTACCAGAAACCAGTGGCATTGCTGCGGCTAAGCCAGTATTCGTGGAAGTGTTCAGTATACGCTGGTTCCCTGTGATTTTGGTAGGCCGCATTCTCATGAAGATAGGTTAGCCTTACAAAATATCTGCTGACTGTGTTTTTACTGAATTGAGAGCTGCCATATAATTTTGCCTGCCAAGGTAAAATTAAATATCCTTCCGCTGGGCAAATCACAGTATCATGAGGTATAACTGCTTAGGTTTAGAAAACAAATGTATTTCTCTATCGTCCTAGTGGATGCTGGGGTTCCTGAAAGGACCATGGGGAATAGCGGCTCCGCAGGAGACAGGGCACAAAAGTAAAGCTTTCCGATCAGGTGGTGTGCACTGGCTCCTCCCCCTATGACCCTCCTCCAAGCCAGTTAGATTTTTGTGCCCGGCCGAGAAGGGTGCAATCTAGGTGGCTCTCCTAAAGAGCTGCTTAGAAAAGTTTAGCTTAGGTTTTTTATTTTACAGTGAGTCCTGCTGGCAACAGGATCACTGCAACGAGGGACTTAGGGGAGAAGAAGTGAACTCACCTGCGTGCAGGATGGATTGGCTTCTTGGCTACTGGACATCAGCTCCAGAGGGACGATCACAGGTACAGCCTGGATGGTCACCGGAGCCTTGCCGCCGGCCCCCTTGCAGATGCTGAAATAAGAAGAGGTCCAGAATCGGCGGCAGAAGACTCCTCAGTCTTCTAAAGGTAGCGCACAGCACTGCAGCTGTGCGCCATTTTCCTCTCAGCACACTTCACACGGCAGTCACTGAGGGTGCAGGGCGCTGGGAGGGGGGCGCCCTGGGAGGCAAATGAAAACCTATTTTGGCTAAAAATACCTCACATATAGCCTCCGGAGGCTATATGGAGATATTTAACCCCTGCCAGAATCCGTTAAGAGCGGGAGACGAGGCCGCCGAAAAAGGGGCGGGGCCTATCTCCTCAGCACACAGCGCCATTTTCCCTCACAGAAAGGCTGGAGGGAAGGCTCCCAGGCTCTCCCCTGCACTGCACTACAGAAACAGGGTTAAAACAGAGAGGGGGGGCACTAATTTGGCGTTAGAAATATATAAAAAAGATGCTATAAGGGAAAACACTTATATAAGGTTATCCCTATATAATTATAGCGTTTTTGGTGTGTGCTGGCAAACTCTCCCTCTGTCTCTCCAAAGGGCTAGTGGGTCCTGTCCTCTATCAGAGCATTCCCTGTGTGTGTGCTGTGTGTCGGTACGTGTGTGTCGACATGTAGGAGGACGATGTTGGTGAGGAGGCGGAGCAATTGCCTGTAATGGTGATGTCACTCTCTAGGGAGTCGACACCGGAATGGATGGCTTATTTAGGGAATTACGTGATAATGTCAACACGCTGCAAGGTCGGTTGACGACATGAGACGGCCGACAAACTATTAGTACCGGTCCAGACGTCTCAAAAACACCGTCAGGGGTTTTAAAACGCCCGTTTACTTTAGTCGGTCGACACAGACACAGACAGGGACACTGAATCCAGTGTCGACGGTGAATAAACAAACGTATTCCTTATTAGGGCCACACGTTAAAGGCAATGAAGGAGGTGTTACATATTTCTGATACTACAAGTACCACAAAAGAGGGTATTATGTGGGATGTGAAAAAACTACAGTAGTTTTTCCTGAATCAGATAAATTAAATAAAGTGTGTGATGATGCGTGGGTTCCCCCCGATAGAAAATTATGGGCGGTATACCCTTTCCCGCCAGAAGTTAGGGCGCGTTGGGAAACACCCCTTAGGGTGGATAAAGCGCTCACACGCTTATCAAAACAAGTGGCGGTACCGTCTATAGATAGGGCCGTCCTCAAGGACCAGCTGACAGGAGGCTGGAAAATATCATAAAAAGTATATACACACATACTGGTGTTATACTGCGACCAGCGATCGCCTCAGCCTGGATGTGCAGAGCTGGGGTGGCTTGGTCGGATTCCCTGACTAAAAATATTGATACCCTTGACAGGGACAGTATTTTATTGACTATAGAGCATTTAAAGGATGCACTTCTATATATGCGAGATGCACAGAGGGATATTTGCACTCTGGCATCAAGAGTAAATGCGATGTCCATATCTGCCAGAAGATGTTATGGACACGACAGTGGTCAGGTGATGCAGATTCCAAACGGCAAAAAGGTGTATTGCCGTATAAAGGAAGAGGAGTTTTTTGGGGTCGGTCCATCGGACCTGGTGGCCACGGCAACTGCTGGAAAATCCACCGTTTTTACCCTAAGTCACATCTCTGCAGAAAAAGACACCGTCTTTTCAACCTCAGTCTTTTCGTCCCTATAAGATCATATCTGCCCAGGGATAGAGGAAAGGGAAAAAGACTGCAGCAGGCAGCCCATTCCCAGGAACAGAAGCGCTCCACCGCTTCTGACAAGTTCTCAGCATGGCGCTGAGACCGTACAGGACCCCTGGATCCTACAAGTAGTATCCCAGGGGTACAGATTGGAATGTAGAGACGTTTCCTCTTCGCAGGCTCCTGAAGTCTGCTTTACCAAGGTCTCCCTCCGACAAGGAGGCAGTATGGGAAAAAAATTCACAAGCTGTATTCCCAGCAGGTGATAATTAAATTACCCCTCCTACTACAAGGAAAAGGGGTATTATTCCACACTATATTGTGGTACTGAAGCCAGAAGGCTAGGTGAGACTTATTCTAAAAAAAAAAAAAAAAAAAAAGGTTCAAATCAAGATGGAGTCACTCAGAGCAGTGATAACGAACCAGGAAGAAGGGGACTATATAGTGTCCGGGGACATCAGGGATGCTTACCTCTATGTCCCAAATTTGCCCTTCTCACTAAGGGTACCTCAGGTTCGTGGTGCAGAACTGTCACTATCAGTTTTAGACGCTGCCGTTTGGATTGTCCACGGCACCCCGGGTCTTTACCAAGGTAATGGCCGAAATGATGATTCTTCTTCGAAGAAAAGGCGTCTTAATTATCCCTTACTTGGACGATCTCCTGATAAGGGCATAGTCCAGGGAACAGTTGGAGGTCGGAGTAGCACTATCTCGGATACTGCTACAACAGCACGGGTGGATTCTAAATATTCCAAAATCGCAGCTGATCCCGACGACACGTCTGCTGTGCCTAGGGATGATTCTGGACACAGTCCAGAAAAAGGTGTTTCTCCCGGAAGAGAAAGCCAGGGAGTTATCCGAGCTAGTCAGGAACCTCCTAAAAACAGTGCATCATTGCACAAGGGTCCTGGTAGAAAATGGTGGCTTCCTACGAAGCAATTCCATTCGGCAGATTTCACGCAAGAACTTTTCAGTGGGATCTGCTGGACAAATGGTCCGGATCGCATCTTCAGATGCATCAGCGGATAACCCTATATCCAAGGACAAGGGTGTCTCTCCTGTGGTGGTTATAGAGTGCTCATCTTCTAGAGGGCCGCAGATTCGGCATTCAGGATTGGATGCTGGTGACCACGGAGCCCAGCCCGAGAGGCTGGGGAGCAGTCACACAAGGAAAAAATTTCCAGGGAGTGTGATCAAGTCTGGAGACTTTTCTCCACATAAATATACTGGAGCTAAGGGTAAATTTATAATGCTCTAAGCTTAGCAAGACCTCTGCTTCAAGGTCAGCCGGTATTGATCCAGTGGGAAAAACATCACGGCAGTCGCCCACGTAAACAGACAGGGCGACACAAGAAGCAGGAGGGCAATGGCAAAAACTGCAAGGACTTTTCGCTGGGCGGAAAATCATGTGATAGCACTGTCAGCAGTGTTTCATCCCGGGAATGGAAACTGGGAAGCAGACTTCCTCAGCAGGCACGACCTCCACCCGGGAGAGTGGAAACTTCATCGGGAAGTTTTTTCCACATGATTGTAAACAGTTGGGAAATACCAAAGGTGGACATGATGGCGTCCCGTCTGAACAAAAAACGGGACAGGTATTGCGCCAGGTCAAGAGACCCTCAGGCAATAGCTGTGGACGTTCTGGTAACACCGTGGGTGTACCAGTCGGTGTATGTGTTCCCTCCTCTGCTTCTCATACCTAAGGTGCTGAGAATTATAAGACGTAGAGGAGTAAGCACTATACTCATGGCTCCGGATTGGCCAAGAAGGACTTGGTACCCGGAACTTCAAGAGATGTTTACAGAGGTCTTATGGCCTCTGCCGCTAAGAAGGGACTTGCTTCAGCAAGTACCATGTCTGTTCCAAGACTTACCGCAGCTGCGTTTGTTGGCATGGCGGTGGAACGCCGGATCCTAAGGGAAAAAGGCATTCCGGAAGAGGTCATTCCTACCCTGGTCAAAGCCAGAAAGGAGGTGACCGCACAACATTATCACCACATGTGGCGAAAATATGTTGCGTGGTGTGAGGCCAGGAAGGCCCCACAAAGAAATTTCAACTCGGTCGATTCCTGCATTTCCTGCAAACAGGAGTGTCTATGGGCCTCAAATTGGGGTCCATTAAGGTTCAAATTTCGGCCCTGTCAATTTTCTTCCAGAAAGAATTGGCTTCAGTTCCTGAAGTCCAGAACTTTGTCAAGGGAGTATTGCATATACAACCCTCTTTTGTGCCTCCAGTGGCACTGTGGGATCTCAACGTAGTTCTGGGATTCTTCAAATCACATTGGTTTAAAACCAGTCAAATCTGTGGATTTGAAGCATCTCACATGAAAAGTGACCATGTTCTTGGCCCTGGCCTGGACCAGGCGAGTGTCAAATTGGTGGTTTTTTTCTCAAAAAAGCCCATATTTGTTTGTCCATTCGGACAGGGCAGAGCTGCGGACTCGTCCCCAGTTCTCTCCCTAAGGTGGTGTCAGTGTTTCACCTGAACCAGCTTATTGTGGTGCCTTGCACCTACTAGGGACTTGGAGGACTCCAAGTTGCTAGATGTTGTCAGGGCCCTGAAAATATAGGTTCCAGGACGGCTGGAGTCAGGAAAACTGACTTGCTGTTATCCTGTATGCACCCAACAAACTGGGTGCTCTTGCTTTTAAGCAGACTATTGCTAGTTGGATGTGTAATACAATTCAGCTTGCACATTCTGTGGCAGGCCTGCCACAGCCAAAATATGTAAATGCCCATTCCACAAGGAAGGTGGGCTCATCTTGGGCGGCTGCCCGAGGGGTCTCGGCTTTACAACTTTGCCGAGCGGTTATTTAGTCAGGGGCAAACACGTTTGTAAAATCCTACAAATTTGATACCCTGGCTAAGGAGGACCTGGAGTTCTCTCATTCGGTGCTGCAGAGTCATCCGCAGTCTCCCGCCCGTTTGGGAGCTTTGGTATAATCCCCATGGTCCTTTCAGGAACCCCAGCATCCACTAGGACGATAGAGAAAATAAGAATTTACTTACCGATAATTCTATTTCTCGGAGTCCGTAGTGGATGCTGGGCGCCCATCCCAAGTGCGGATTATCTGCAATACTTGTACATAGTTACAAAAATCGGGTTATTATTGTTGTGAGCCATCTTTTCAGAGGCTCCGCTGTTATCATACTGTTAACTGGGTTTAGATCACAAGTTGTACGGTGTGATTGGTGTGGCTGGTATGAGTCTTACCCGGGATTCAAAATTCCTCCCTTATTGTGTACGCTCGTCCGGGCACAGTACCTAACTGGCTTGGAGGAGGGTCATAGGGGGAGGAGCCAGTGCACACCACCTGATCGGAAAGCTTTACTTTTGTGCCCTGTCTCCTGCGGAGCCGCTATTCCCCATGGTCCTTTCAGGAACCCCAGCATCCACTACGGACTCCGAGAAATAGAATTATCGGTAAGTAAATTCTTATTTTTTATAATTCAGATTATGTTAAGTTTTTACTCAGTCCAATCATCTATTCCATGGTGCGTTCACAATGGCCCAACCCCACTAAGGGTTAATGGTCCCATTCCCTGCTGACAGGACGCTATCTCTTAAGGGAACTATTCGCAAGCCCCACCACGGCGAGCGTACATTCCCACAGCACGCCGTCACCCCTAACAGAGCCAGAAGATTGAAGAGTGGTGAGAACTAAGCCGGCGTCCCGGTTAGCAAATCGCCGCCCATTATGGCGACATGAGGGTATGGAGACGCACGGCTTCTCAATGGGGCAGACTGAGTCTCCTGACTAAATACACTATAGTGTACACAGTACCCAAACTGGCACTACAGCCATAAAAGGGGGCTTACTCCATTTTATGCACACAGACACACACAGCCAGTATAAAGAAGACCGCGTGCCATTGAAGGGGCGGGGTTTCACTATGAGCGGATCCAGCAGGTCATAAGCGCCATTTTCCCTACTGCAGCTGACAGACGCTGACTGACAGGGACGCGCAGCTCCTCTGGAAAGCCTCCAGTTTACCTCGGCTGCACCAGGGGGTCATAGCAGGCGGGCCCGATTTACTAGTGTACTAAGTCCCTAATCTAGGTACTTAGTCTGCGAACCGGCTAACAGTGCCGTGACTAGGTATGTGCGCTGTGTGCCTTGCACACAGCGCAGTATGAACTGGGGCGCATCCAGCCACCAACAAAATGTATATACAAACATTCAGCCGCGCGATCGTCTCCCCCTCCTCCCCGCTCCCCTCCCAAGCCGGAGCTTACTGGGCAGCAGCGCGGAATCACCACCTCGGCTCATGTTACAGCAGTGCCGGACTACTCTCCGAACAGAGGCGTCGGAACGGGAGGAGCAGCTCACCCCCCCACCCCAAATATGAGAGGCGCCACCGCCGACTTCCTGGAGAAGCGTATCGCGGCAGTGAACAGAGGCGGCTTGCGCCGGCGGCTCTAGCTGTCTGCCGCCGTTCTAGCTGCCTTCTGCAATCGGAGCTCTCAGCTATCCGATCGGGTGACAGCTCATCCATATGAGCCGGCAGCAGCAGGAGGATCTGAACTACTGTATGTATTGTGAAGGGTTACTTCTTACCCCCCGGCCTGTGTAATCTCCGCAGATCTGATTATACTAGCTGCACAATTGCTTAGGATAGGAGAAAGTTCCACTAAGCCCGTACCACATGGGAGGGACAGGTGCAGCATGTTTTAGGGACTGCATGGTCCCCCCGCGCTCACAATTAGACCCTACTGCAGCACCGGGCTGGGATCTGTTCCCAGAAAACCTGTCGTTCCATCCCTCTTCTGTCTTGGCTAAAATATTGTTTAAATTATAACCATCGCATACACGGCTTGGAAGCAACCTTTCTGCAGACAGTCCGTATTTATTTTTAAAAAAAGCCGTTCAGTTTACTAGGAACCCCACTGAGGAATGAGGTACTCTGTGCCTCATGCCTTAGTGATGCCACTGGTTCTCAGTGAATTGACAGACATTGTAATTCATAATGCACAATGATGGCTTCCATTGCGTGTGGGCTAATAGGGTATTCCTGGAGCACTATACTGTCTACACTGTGTAAAAAGGGGGACGTTGTCTGCCGTAATGTGTAAAAAGGGGGACGCTGTCTGCCATAATGTGTATAAAAAGGGGGACGCTGTCTGCCGTAATGTGTAAAAAATGGGGACTCTGTCTGCCGTAATGTGTAAAAAGAGGATGCTGTCTGCCGTAATGTGTAAAAAGAGGATGCTATCTGCCGTAATGTGTAAAAAAAGGGTTTGCTGTCTGCCGTAAGGTGTAAAAAGGGGACGCTGTCTGCTGTAATGTGTAAAAAGAGGACGCTGTCTGCCGTAATGTGTAAAAAGGAGGACGCTGTCTGCCGTAATGTGTAAAAAAGGAGGACGCTGTCTGCCGTAAAGTGTAAAAAGGGCATGCTGTCTGCCGTAATGTGTAAAAAGGGGGAGACTGTCTGCAGTAAGGTGTAAAAGGGGCTCTAGCTGGTGTAGTGGCGCTACTGTGCAGCGTAATTTGAATAATAGAGACTACTGTGCACCATTATATGAATTGGTACTATTTTGTGGTCACACCCCTTTCCCGTGAAGCCACACCCCTGTATATTTTGCTGGGTTTGCGTTAAGGGGGGGCGCCGATGCCATTTCTTGCACACAGCGCTAAAATGTCAAGTTACGGCACTGCCGGCTAAGCTTGGCATTGGCGATAAGGGTGCCGTGTGCTGGTACCATAATCTTTCTGTGTCTCTCTGGAAGGGCTCTTTATGGTTAATTGTGCTTTTAACCTTTTCCTGTGTGTGTGCTGTCACTACTGCAGTATGTCAGGCAAAGAGTGTATTTCATATAAGGCACAGTGTACCTCTTCTCCAGGGGGTTCACTAGTGTGTACTCGGTGTAGTATCCCTTCCCAGGCTGGTGTGGCAGAACCAGCATGGCTGCACTCCATTAGGGGAATGATTTCCACCATTTCTACAAAATTATTTCGTAATGAGAAGGAGACGCAATACTTAAGGCAGTCTATGGCTGAGTTTATGAAAAGGGACTCGAGACCCAGACCAGCGTCTCAGTCCTCTACCATTTGTCCGCAAAAACGCACTTTGGCCCTTATCCTGCATTCTGACTTCTGATAATGAAGGCTCAGAAGTGGAGGAAGGTGAGGTGGACATTAGAGGTAGGGGAGGGTACTCTGTCACAGGGTGTAGAGGCTCTCATAGAGGCTATCCGAGAAATTCTAAATATTCTAAAGGTAACAGAAGAGTGTGATATAATTAATATAAAGAAGAAATCCTCAGCCACTTTTCCTGTGTCTAAATACCCTGTTTGAAGAACCGTGGGTAAATCCAGATAAGAAATTTCAAATTCCTAGACTGTTATCATCTTTTCCTTTTACTACTGAGGATAGGAAAAAATGGGAAACTCCACCAATAGTGGATGCGTCAGTCTCCAGGCTTTCACGTAAAATAGTATTGCCTGTCCCTGGTGCTGCCTCCCTAAAAGATGCGGCTGATCGCAAGATTGAGACTACACTTAATTCTTTGTATACTGCTGCTGGGGTGGCCCAGTGACCCACTATAGCATGTGGGTGGATTACATGAGCCATTGCTAAATGGTCAGGTAATTTAATTGAGGGGTTAGACACCTTACCTCAAGAGGAAATTATTTTGCCTGCAGCACATACAAGACTCTGCGAACTTTATGGTGGAAGCCATAAAGGAGATAGGTTTGCTTAATGCACGCACTACGGCTATGGCAGTGTTGGCACGCAGGTGTTTATGGCTACATCAGTGGACTGCTGACGCGGACCCCAGGAAAGGAGTGGAGGGCCTGCCATGAACAGGTGAGGCCTTATTTGGAGATGAATGCACTAAAGTGATCTCCCGAGCTACTGCGGGTAGATCCACTTACCTACCTTCTGCAGCTCTGCCAGCTAGGAAGGCATACTCGGGACCATATTTACAGTCCTTTTGAACTGCCAAGTCTAGGGGCAAGGCCAGAGGTTCTTCTACCGCTGCCAGAGGTGCTAGTTGAAGACCACGCAAACCAGCGACCGCTGGGTCACAGGAACAGGGCTCAGGCTCTGCTTCCTCAAAACCTTCCACATGACGGTGGACCGCGATGTCTGGAAGACAGGCAGGTGGGAGCCTGGCTAAAATTCTTCAGTCACATCTGGACAAGATCATGCCAAGATCCCTGGGTCATAGACCTTATAACCCAGGGCTACAGACTGGAGTTCCAGGTGCTCCCACCTCACAGATTCTTCAAATCAGGCTTACAGTTTCACAAGAAGCAGGTGTAACCTTACAGGATGCCATTCAAAAACTATTACAGACCCAGGTCATTGTTCCAGTTCCACCTCATCTACTAAACAAAGGTTACTATTCCAGCTTGTTTGTAGTACCGAAACCGGACTCTTTCGTTACAACCGATTCTGAATCTCAAGTCGTTGAACTCTTATTTACGAGTGTTCAAATTCAAGATGGAGTCTCTGAGAGCGGTGACCTGGAGGAGGGGGAATTCCTAGTGTCTCTGGACATCAAGGATGCGTACCTTCATATTCCGATCTGGCCGCCTCATCAGGCTTACCTACGGTTTGCACTGCAGGACTGTCACTGCCAGTTTCAGGCCCTGCCATTTGGTCTCTCCATGGCACCGAGGGTGTTCACCAAAGTGATGGCAGAGATGATACTGCTCCGCAAACAAGGAGTGAACATAATTCTGTACCTGGACGATCTTCTGATAAAGGCACCGTCCAGGGAGCAGTTGTTGGAGAACATTGGTCTCTCAACCAGACTTCTCCTGGATCATGGGTGGATTCTGAACCTACCAAAATCTCACCTAGTACCAACGCAGAGGCTTCTTTTCCTGGAAATGATACTGGACACAGAGTCTCAAGAAGTGTTCCTTCCCTTGGAAAAGGCGATTGTAATCCAGTCGATGGTTCGGGCCGTCTTGAAGCCAACCCGGATCTCGGTGCATCTCTGCATATGTCTTCTGGGGAAAATGGTGGCTTCTTACAAAGCAATTCAGTACGGAAGGTTTCGTGTGAGGCCCTTCCAGCTGGATCTGTTGGACAAATGGTCCGGATTGCATCTTCACATGCACCAGAGGATTAGTCTGTCACCAAAAGCCAGGATATCCCTCCTGTGGTGGCTACAAACTTCTTCTCCCCTAGTCAAGGGTTGGAGGTTCAGGATTCAGAAGTGGATTCTGCTAACCACGGACGCAAGCCTCAGAGGTTGGGGCGCAGTCACCCAGGTGGTACAGTTTCAGGGAAGATGGTCAAGTCAGGAAATCTTCCTTCCAGTAAACATCCTGGAACTCAGGGCCATCTACAGCACCCTTCTGCAGGCCTCATCTCTTCTTTGGAATCAGGCCATTCAGGTCCAGTCGGACAATGTGACGTACATAAACCGACAGGGCGGAATGAAAAGCAGAGCCACAATGTCAGAGGTGTCAAGAATTCTCCTCTCGGCGGAAAAACACACCGTGGCGTTGTCGGCGATCTTCATTCCGGGCGTAGACAACTGGGAAGCACACTTCCTCAGCAGACATGATCTGCATCCGGGAGAATGGGGCTTCCACCCGGAGGTGTTTTGGTGGTTGACACAAATCAACAACATGATGGTCTCTCGACTCGACAAAAAGCTGAAGCGGTATTGTTCCAGGTCGAGGGACCCACAGGCAGTAGTGGTAAATGCCCAGACAACTCCGTGGGTCTACAAGCTGGTGTACTTGTTTCCTCCCATTCCTCTGATCCCAAGAATTCTGAAAAGAATAAAAAGGGAAAAAGTTCAAGCAATCCTCATTGCTCCGGACTGGCCGCCATGGGCCTGGTATGCGAATCTGCTTGAGACGCTGGTAGAAGATGTTGTTCTAATTGTAAAGCGCAACAGAATATGCTGCGCTATATAAGAAACTGTTAAATAAATAAGATCCGTGGCCTCTGCGTCTTTGAGAGGATCTTCTGCAACAGGGCCCGTTCGTCTATCAAGACTTACCACGGCTACGTTTAACGGCATGGAAGTTGAACGGCTGATTCTAGCCAGGAGAGGGATTCCTGACCAGGTCATCCCTAATATGATCAAAGCCAGAAAGAGGGTAACGTCTAAATTTTACCATTGTATCTGGAAGAAATGTGTCTCTTGGTGTGAGAACAGACTATATTCTATGGCGGAATTTCATCTGGGACTTTTTCTGCAGTCAGGAGTGGATGTGTGCTTACGCCTAGGCTCCAAAAAAATGTCAAGATTTTGGCCTTGTCTATATTTTCTTTCAGAAACAATTGACTTCTCTCTCTGAGGTCCAGACATTCTTGAAAGGTGTTCTGCACATCCAACCTCCCTTTGTGCCTCCCATGGCACCTTGGGATCTCAATTTGGTGCTGTAGTTCCTCCAATTGGACTGGTTTGAACCGTTACAGGAGGTAGATGTAAAGTACCTTACATGGAAGACCGTCACACTGTTGGCCTTGGCTTCAGCAAGGCATGTGTCTGAGCTGGGGGCATTGTCTTACAAGAGCTCCTACTTGATTTTCCATGAGGACAGAGCTGAACTCAGGACTCGTCAGCAATTTCTTCCTAAGGTGGTGTCCACGTTTCACATCAACCAACCTATTGTTGTTACGGACGCCTCTGCTACTTCAAAGTCTTTGGATGTTGTTAGGGCTTTGAAGGTCTATAAAGAGAACAGCTCGTCACAGGAAACGGACTCGCTGTTCCCTCTTTTGTTCGCTCAATTGCACGCTGGATCAGGCTCACTATCCAGCATGCTTATTCCATGGCAGGTTTGCAATTTCCAAAATCTGTTCAAGCCCACTCTACTAGGTCGGTGGGTTCTTCTTGGACGGCTGCCTGGGGTGTCTCGGCTTTACAGCTCTGCCGAGCAGCTACTTGGTCCGGGTCGAACACGTTTGCCAAGTTTTACAAGTTCGATACTTAGGCCTCTGAGGACCTTCAGTTCTGCAGGAACCTCAGCATTCTCTCACCCAGTTTGGGAGCTTTGGTACTTCCCCATGGTACTAAATGGGTTCCCAGTATCCCCTAGGACATAAGAGGAAAATAAGGATTTTAATTACCTACCGGTAAACCCTTTTCTCGTAGTCTGTAGGGGATACTGGGTGCCTGCCCGGTGCTTGTTTCTTACTGCACGGTTACTTGGTTAATTAAGGTTGTTTGGTTCAGCTGTTGCTGTTCCAGTTTTCAAGTTGGGTTAGCGTGGCTTTCCTCTTGTTCTGGTTGTGCTGGTTCGAAATCTCTCACCACTTTCCTTATCTATATCCTCTCAAAGTATGTCCGTCTCCTCAGGCACAGTTTCCTAGACTGAGCCTGGTAGGAGGGGCATAGAGGGAGGAGCAAGCACACATAATCAAACTTCTATAGTGCTCATGGCTCCTAGTGGACCCATCTATACCCCATGGTACTAAATGGATTCTCTGTATCCCCTACGGACTACGTGAAAAGGATTTACCGATGAGTAATTCAAATCCTATTTTTACACCTAAAAATGTAAATCTAGATAAAAGCAAGCTGTTCGGCTGGGCACATTGTTTTAGAATGCTGAAGATAACTGAATCGCACAGATATCTGAGTGTGCAGCATCCGTATAAGTGCTGTATGGTAATCTTATGTGTGGCCAGAAGATGACGTGTTGTGCTCATCCAACTGTGTGAACAGGCCCCAGTAGTAGGCTGAAGCCGCAAACATCCCAAGTTGGGTGGCAAAATAAGACCGTGATACTTGCCACTCGGGCTGAAATCTAGAATCAGTCCTTATGGATTCAACTATAGAGACAGCATTAGAGTGTTGACAAATGATGCAGATTCTAATATAGAGAAGTGTCCATGGGGCAGATGTATGAAACATTGGAGAGGGAGAGAGAGTACCATTTGGCGTCTGTCATTTTTCATACACTGCCTGTATAATGACTGGCTGTACTTTATCGCTCTCCATTTTATCTCTCTCCAAGGCTTGATACAAGTCCTCCAACCCTGGCTATAAAGGTCCAGATATATAGGTCAGTGTGCATCTATTGGTAAATGTAATTATAGAAAGGGGAAAAGCTGCATATTTTTGGTAGAAGGAATTGTGGGTTTCAGACCTGAAATTTCCCTGCTATCCTGTGAAGGGAGTCCTTACGTTCACACCTTTTGAAAAGTAATTGGTATCTGGAAGTGCAGATACAGTCTTTAAATAAAAATAAATGTGAGGCTTTTAGTATTGTTGTGACAACAGGGAAGAGTTGTTATGAGCAGAGTGCCAGGTCTGTGTGCTATGTATGCAGTAATGTATTCCCATAACACACAGCCATTGCACTTCCCGCAGAATGCTTACAAACACCTTAATCTGCAACACTTCTTACAGTGAAAGTGAGCAAAATAATTGCTATCTTATTTGTTATTGGGCGAGGGGGCTATTGCAGAGCTAGTGTTAATAAGTTAAATTCTGCAGCACATACAGTACAGGGCCTGATTCAGAGATGTACGCAAATGTTGCAGCTGCGATTCTCTACCGAGACGCCCACTAGAGTTGTCTGAGATCCACTGCTTGTGTATGAAAATACAACCATCAGATGAACATCGACCTTCTGTGTTTCTCTATGGTCACGCAGAGTATCTACAAGAAGTACTATGCAGGAGCCATTTTTCTGCGTACAAGATTGTAGCCGCTGGCAGAAACAGTTGCAGCCTGCGTTTGAGTTGCCATTTTATTGTTACCTTATACAATGGCTCCCTGTCAATCACTTTGCGACAAATACTGCGACCACTGCCATATAACCATTGCGGCACATGCACAGTGCGACTTGTACACATTCATAATGGCAAAACATCGCTCCACTGCGTACATCATCAACATTGTGTCCATCTGTGAGTCTATCCTGCGCAGTATTAGAAATATCACACCCTCCGTTTTGATATTTGGTGAATTTATTGTGCAGTTCTTGTATATTTTAAAACGCTCACTGACTACTACTTCCTCCCAAGACAAAGCCACCTGAGACAAGTATTTGCTGTGGTTTCCATCAACGTTATACTGTAAGTAAGTGGTTTTTCTGCCAGTTATCTTTCGAAGTATATCTGACCTTGGGCTGGTTGTTACTAAGCACTAACCACCTGTTACATATAAACATAGAATTTAGTGGCAGGTAAGAACCACTAGTCTGCCCATGTACAATACACACACTTACACACTAGGGTTCATTCTTGTTGACAGCCAGTTAACCTACCAGTATGTTCTTGGATTGTGGGAGAATCCCGAGCACCGGGAGAAAACCCACGCAAGTACAGGGAGAATATACAAACTCCACACAGTTAGGGTCATGGTGGGTATAGAACCCATGATCTCTGTGTATGACAAATAACGTTGTGTGTTCTTTCTGCTGTGCACACATTTTTCTAATTTTCATGTTAACAGGTATATGGTTGATAAATCTACATTAAAAAGATCTGCTGTCAATAGACCAGCCCCCAAATGGTCGACAGGTACAAAAAGTCAACATGTAAAAGTTAGACAGTACAAAAGGTTGGCACACGTATGGTCGACACACAAGTTTTTCTTTTTACTTTTTCATCTTTTCTCTGACGTCCTAGTGGATGCTGGGAACTCCGTAAGGACCATGGGGAATAGCGGCTCCGCAGGAGACTGGGCACAACTAAAGAAAGCTTTAGGTCACCTGGTGTGCACTGGCTCCTCCCACTATGACCCTCCTCCAAGCCTCAGTTAGTTTTTGTGCCCGGCCGAGGTTGGATGCACACTAGGGGCTCTCCTGAGCTTCTAGAAAGAAAGTATAGAATTAGGTTTTTTATTTTCAGTGAGACCTGCTGGCAACAGGCTCACTGCAGCGAGGGACTAAGGGGAGAAGAAGCGAACCTGCCTGCTTGCAGCCAGCTTGGGCTTCTTAGGCTACTGGACACCATTAGCTCCAGAGGGATCGACCGCAGGCCCAGCCTTGGTGTTCGGTCCCGGAGCCGCGCCGCCGTCCCCCTTACAGAGCCAGAAGCAAGAAGAGGTCCGGAAAATCGGCGGCAGAAGACATCAGTCTTCACCAAGGTAGCGCACAGCACTGCAGCTGTGCGCCATTGCTCCTCATACACACTTCACACTCCGGTCACTGAGGGTGCAGGGCGCTTGGGGGGGGGCGCCCTGAGCAGCAATAAAAACACCTTGGCTGGCAAAAATACCACAATATATAGCCCCAGAGGCTATATATGTGGTAAATACCCCTGCCAGAATCCAGAAAAAAGCGGGAGAAAAGTCAGCGAAAAAGGGGCGGAGCTATCTCCCTCAGACACACTGGCGCCATTTTCTCTTCACAGTGCAGCTGGAAGAAAGCTCCCCAGGCTCTCCCCTGTAGTTTTCAGGCTCAAAGGGTTAAAAAGAGAGGGGGGGCACTAAATTTAGGCGCAATATTATATATACAAGCAGCTATTGGGGAAATTTCACTCAGTTATAGTGTTAATCCCCACATTATATAGCGCTCTGGTGTGTGCTGGCATACTCTCTCTCTGTCTCCCCAAAGGGCTTTGTGGGGTCCTGTCCTCAGTCAGAGCATTCCCTGTGTGTGTGCAGTGTGTCGGTACAGCTGTGTCGACATGTTTAATGAGGAGGCTTATATGGTGACGGAGCAGATGCCGATAAATGTGGTGTCGCCCCCTGTGGGGCCGACACCAGAGTGGATGGTTAGGTGAAAGGTATTAACCGACAATGTCAACTCCTTACATAAAAGGGTGGATGACGTAACAGCTGTGGGACAGCCGGCTTCTCAGTCCGCGCCTGCCCAGGCGTCTCAAAGGCCATCAGTGGCTCAAAAACGCCCGCTCACTCAGATGGCAGACACAGATGTCGACACGGAGTCTGACTCCAGTGTCGACAAGGTTGAGACATATACACAATCCACTAGGAACATCCGTGACTTGATCCCGGCAATAAAAAATGTGTTACACATTTCTGACATTAACCCAAGTACCACTAAAAAAGGGTTTTATGTTTGGGGAGAAAAAGCAGGCAGTGTTTTGTTCCCCCATCAGATGAATGAATGAAGTGTGTGAAAAGCGTGGGTTCCCCCCGATAAGAAACTGGTAATTTCTAAAAAGTTACTGATGGCGTACCTTTTCCTGCCAGAGGATAAGTTACGCTGGGAGATATCCCCTAGTGTGGATAAGGCGCTCACACGGTTGTCAAAAAAGGTGGCACTGCCGTCTTAGGATACGCCCACTTTGAAGGTACCTGCTGATAAAAAGCAGGAGGCTATCCTGAAGTCTGTATTTACACACTCAGGTTCTAGACTGAGACCTGCAGATCGTGCTGCTGCAGCGTGGTCGGTGACCCTGTCAAACATGAGAACATATTAAAGACGTCGTCTTGTATATGAGGGATGCACAGAGGGATATTTTGCCGGCTGGCATCCAAAATGAATGTAATGTCCATTCTGTCAGGAGCTGCCTTATAAGGGTGAGGAATTATTTGGGGATGGTCTCTGGGACCTCGTATCCATTACCTCAGGTTTCCTCACAGACTAAGAAAGCACTGTATTATCAGGTACTGTCCTTTCGGCTTCAGAAAAGCAAGCGGGTCAAAGGCGCTTCCTTTCTGTACAGAGACATGGGAAGAGGGAAAAAGTTGCACCAGTCAGCCTGTTCCCAGAATCAAAATTCTTCTCTCGCTTCCTCTGAGTCCACAGCATGACGCGGGGGCTCCACAGGTGTAGCCAGGTACGGTGGGGGGCCGTCTCAAAAATTTCAGCGATCAGTGGGCTCGCTCACAGGTGGATCCCTGTTTCATTCAAGTAGTATTTCAGGGGTACAAGCTGGAATTCGAGATGTCTCCCCCCCCTGCCGTTTCCTCAAATATGCCTTGTCGACAACTCCCTCAGGCAGGGAGGCTGCGCTAGAGGCAATTAATAAGCTGTATTCCCAGCAGGTAATACTCAAGGTGCCCCTACTTCAACAAGGACGGGGTTACTATTCCACACGGTTTGAGGTACAGAAACCGCATGGTTCGGTGTGACCCATTTTATATTTAAAATCCTTGAACACATACATAAAAAAATTCAAGTTCAAGATGGAATCGCTCAGGGCGGTTATTGCAAGCCTGGACGAGGGGGATTACATGGGATCCCGGGACATCAAGGATGCTTACCTGCATGTCCCCATTTACCATCCTCGCCAGGAGTACCTCAGATTTGTGGTACAGGATTACCATTACCAAGTCCAGACACTGCCGTTTGGACTGTACATGGCACCGAGGGTGTTTACCAAGGTAATGGCCGAAATGATGATACTCCTTCGAAAAAAGGGAGTTTTAATTATCCCGTACTTGGACAATCTCCTTATAAGGGCAAGGTCCAAGGAGCAGTTGCTAGTCTGGGTAGCACTATTTTGGAAAGTGTTACAACAGCGCGGTTGGACTCTAAACAGTCCAAAGTCACAGCTGGTTCCTACGACACGTCTACTGTTCCTGGGGATGGTTCTGGACACAGAACAGAAATAAGTGTTTCTCCCGGAGGAGGAAGCCAAGGAGCTGTCATCTCTAGTCAGAGACCTCCTGAAGCCAAAACAGGTATCGGTGCATCATTGCACGCGAGTCCTGGGAAAAAAATGGTAGCTTCCTACGAAGCAATCCCATGCAAGAACTTTTCAGTGGGACCTGTTGGACAAGTGGTCCGGATCACAGCTTCAGATGCATCGGCTGATAACCCTGTCTTCAAGGACCAGGGTATTTCTACTGTGGTGGCTGCAGAGTGCCCATCTTCAAGAGGGCCGCAGGTTCGGCATACAGGACTAGGTCCTAGTGACCATGGATGCCAGCCTTTGAGGCTGGGGGGCAGTCACACAGGGAAAAAACTTCCAGGGACTTTGGTCAAGTCAGGTGACTTCCCTACACATAATTATTCTGGAACTGAGGGCCATTTACAATGCCCTGAGTCAGGCAAGGCCTCTGCTTCAAAACCAGCCGGTACTGATCCAATCAGACAACATCACGGCAGTCGCCCATGTAAACCAACGGGGCGGCACAAGAAGCAGGATGGCGATGGCAGAAGCCACAAGGATTCTCCGATGGGCAGAAAATCATGTGTTAACACTGTCAGCAGTGTTCATTCCCGGAGTGGACGACTGGGAAGCAGATCTTCTCAGCAGACACGACCTCCACCCGGGAGAGTGGGGATTTCATCCAGAAGTCTTCCAAAGGATTGTACACCATTGGGAAAGACCACAGGTGGACATGATGGCGTCCCGCCTCAACAAAAAGCTATAAAAGATATTGCGCCAGGTCAAAGGACCCTCAGGCGATAGCTGTGGACGCTCTGGTGACACCGTGGGTGTACCAGTCGGTTTATGTGTTCCCCCCTCTGCCTCTCATACAAAAGGTACTGAGAATAATAGGAAGGTGAGGAGTAAGAACGATACTCGTGGTTCCGGATTGGCCAAGAAGAGCTTGGTACCCAGAACTTCAAGAAATTATATCAGAGGACCCATGGCCTCTGCCGCTCAGACAGGACCTGCGGCAGCAGGGGCCCTGTCTGTTCCAAGACTTACCGCGGCTACGTTTTGACGGCATGGCGGTTGAACGCCGGATCCTAAAGGAAAAGGGCATTCCGGAGGAAGTCATTCCTACGCTGATTCAAGCCAGGAAAGATGTAACTGCAAAACATTATCACCGCATATGGCGAAAATATGTTGCTTGGTGTGAGGCCAAAAAAGGCCCCAACAGAGGAATCTCAACTAGGTCGATTTCTGCATTTCCTACAAGCAGGAGTGTCTATGGGCCTAAAATTAGGCTCCATTAAGGTACAGATCTCAGCTCTGTCGATTTTCTTCCAGAAAGAACTAGCTTCAGTACCTGAAGTTCAGACATTGTAAAAGGAGTGCTGCATATTCAGCCCCCGGTTGTGCCTCCAGTGGCACCTTGGGTTCTCAACGTGGTGTTGAGTTTCTTAAAATCACATTGGTGTGAGCCACTAAAAACCGTGGATCTAAAATATCTCACGCGGAAAGTGGTCATGTTATTGGCCTTGGCTTCGGCCAGGCGTGTATCAGAATTGGCGGCTTTGTCATATAAAAGTCCTTATCTGATTTTCCATATGGATAGGGCAGAATTGAGGACTCGTCCCCAGTTTCTCCCTTAGGTGATATCAGCTTTTCACTTGAACCAACCTATTGTAGTGCCTGCGGCTACTAGGGACTTGGAGGATTCCAAGTTACTGGACGTAGTCAGGGCCTTGAAAAATTATGTTTCCAGGACGGCTAGAGTCAGGAGAACTGACTCGCTGTTTATCCTGTATGCACCCAGCAAACTGGGTGCTCCTGCTTCTAAGCAGACTATTGCTCGCTGGATTTGTAGCACAATTCAGCTGGCGCATTCTGCAGCTGGACTACCGCAGCCAAAATCTGTAAAAGCCCATTCCACAAGGAAGGTGGGCTCATCTTGGGCAGCTGCCCGAGGGGTCTCGGCTTTCCAACTTTACCGAGCTGCAACTTGGTCAGGGGCAAACACGTTTGCTAAATTCTACAAAATTGATACCCTGGCTGAGGAGGACCTGGAGTTCTCTCATTCGGTGCTGCAGAGTCATCCGCACTCTCCCGCCCGTTTGGGAGCTTTGGTATAATCCCCATGGTCCTTACGGAGTTCCCAGCATCCACTAGGACGTCAGAGAAAATAAGATTTTACTCACCGGTAAATCTATTTCTCGTAGTCCGTAGTGGATGCTGGGCGCCCATCCCAAGTGCGGATTGTCTGCAATACTTGTATATAGTTATTGCCTAACTAAAGGGTTATTGTTGAGCCATCTGTTGAGAGGCTCAGTTATATTCATACTGTTAACTGGGTATAGTATCACGAGTTATACGGTGTGATTGGTGTGTCTGGTATGAGTCTTACCCGGGATTCAAAATCCTTCCTTATTATGTCAGCTCGTCCGGGCACAGTGTCCTAACTGAGGCTTGGAGGAGGGTCATAGTGGGAGGAGCCAGTGCACACCAGGTGACCTAAAGCTTTCTTTAGTTGTGCCCAGTCTCCTGCGGAGCCGCTATTCCCCATGGTCCTTACGGAGTTCCCAGCATCCACTACGGACTACGAGAAATAGATTTACCGGTGAGTAAAATCTTATTTTACCATCCACGTAGACTACAATTGGGAATGATAACCCATTCCGAATGCAGGTGTACCGGAGCGAGGCACCTTGCCTGAAGTGTGGCGAGCGAACGCAGTGCATTAATGGGAGTTAACACCCAAAAAAAACATTTTTTGCAGACCATGTCCATGTTGACCTTTTAAACTTGCCGACCTAGTGCGCGTCGTATTATAGATCTTTTGAACCGCACCCATTTTGACAAAACCTATTAAATAAAAAGATGGCAACATTTGAAGTTCGCATTTGACTTCCATAACTGATGCCTATTAACGGAGGAGAGAACCATATTTTGGCGGGAACCCTAACAAGGTCTTCACAAGGAATTTGTAACGTTACGGAGAACCATTTAAGTAAAGTATGCCCTGCATAGAATATTTGGATCCATCATCACTTGTACACAACTGCTTGATGCAGAGATGCTGGAGCAGCTTAGGAGCGCTGCCTCCAACCTACGGCACATGTTGGTAGCCGGGGACATCACGATAACCAGAGGCATGGCAGGCGCAGGAGAGGCCGGGAGATTGTCCTCTGGGTTGTGTTGATCACATGTTGGTAGTAGTGTCACTTGTGGTGAGCAACATGCCCCCTCACCTAGTTCAAGTACTGCAGACAGCAGCCTCACTGTTTACGTCGTCTCTGGCTGCATGTACAGTTCTCCCTGAAAGCTGAACTTGTAAGCATCTATTACAGAGGGGGGGCGTCGGGATGGTTGGGGAATATGGGGGGGGGGGGGGGGGGGCAGTGCCCAACATACACTCCGCCCATACCCCAACAGTCCCCAATATACACCCCACAGTGGGTAACACATACCCCACACAGTGCCTATTATATACTCTTCATACTGACAAAATGCTGATAATAGGCACACCACCATACACACAGTGGCCATTATAAACAACCCCATACCCCCACAGTGACCAGTATTCACACCCCTAAAGTGCCCATTACACCCTCCATACCCTCCCCCCCAGCTCTCAAAACACTCTCCATACCCACTTTGCCCAGCATACATAAACTCCCATATCCACACACAGTGCTCAGCATACACACAAACAACCCCCATACCCACATAGTGCCCAACATACACCTCAGGTATCGTGTTATAGCGGGAGGACTTCAACAAGGACACGGAGAAACTGATCTTAAAAGGTGATGGGTGGGCAGGAAGCACCGAATTCTGATGCCTCCCTACCCTTAACCTTGCCTATAGTACAACCCGCCCCTAACCCCCTCCTTGCCCCCCAATACTGCAATAACTGCGATCTACCTTTACCCCCTCCCTACCCAACTACCACATGCCTTTACCTCCCTTTACCTTAACTGTGGCCTTTTCCCAGCACTGTGTAAGCTACCAGCTGACACCCACCCCCAGCACTGTCCCAGCCTCTACCTGCCTTTACCCCCCTGTCTGCCCCAATACCGCACTTGTTGGCTATGTGAGATCAAGGCAAAGCATTTACAAGCATTATCAGTACTGAAAATATAAATGTGATTTGCCATGGTTTATGTATAGGGCATGTGGGGTGGTCTATGCTATGTGGGGAGGAATAAGGGGAGCTCAAAAGCATAAATTGCTATAGGACCCAGAAATAGTGAAGGACCCCAATTTTTTAAAGTGAGGGGTCCACGGGACCCACATTTTTCTGCTCAGTGTGATTACGGTGTGTGTGTCTGTATATGTATGTACAGTATATCGTGTAAGGGATGGCACCAGAGCAAGGCAACAATCCCTATTGGGGTAATGGAGTGCCGGATCTCAAATTGTGAGTGTATAATATATTAGTCCAATGGCGGAATCAAACGGCACTCGCAGGGTATTGATAAAGAAAAAAACAGCTGGTACATTTTTTCTCTGACGTCCTAGTGGATGCTGGGACTCCGTAAGGACCATGGGGAATAGCGGCTCCGCAGGAGACAGGGCACAAAATAAAAGCTTAAGGATCAGGTGGTGTGCACTGGCTCCTCCCCCTATGACCCTCCTCCAAGCCTCAGTTAGATTTTTGTGCCCGGCCGAGAAGGGTGCAATCTAGGTGGCTCTCCTGAGCTGCTTAGAATAAAAGTTTAGTTAGGTTTTTTTATTTTCAGTGAGTCCTGCTGGCAACAGGCTCACTGCATCGTGGGACTAAGGGGAGAAGAAACGGACTCACCTGAGTGCAGAGTGGATCGGGTTTCTTAGGCTACTGTACACTAGCTCCAGAGGGACGATCACAGGTTCAGCCTGGATGGGTCACCGGAGCCGCGCCGCCGTCCCCCTTACAGAGCCAGAAGAGACGAAGAGGTCCGGTGAAATCGGCGGCAGAAGACATCCTGTCTTCAGACTAAGGTAGCGCACAGCACCGCAGCTGTGCGCCATTGCTCTCAGCACACTTCACACTCCGGTCACTGAGGGTGCAGGGCGCTGGGGGGGGAGCGCCCTGAGACGCAATATAACAGAATACCTTAGGTGGCAAAACAGAATACATCACATATAGCTCCTGGGCTATATGGATGTATTTTAATCCCCTGCCATTTTACACAAAAAAGCGGGAGATAAGGACGTCGTGAAGGGGCGGAGCCTATCTCCTCAGCACACAAGCGCCATTTTCCCTCACAGCTCCGCTGGAAGGACGGCTCCCTGACTCTCCCCTGCAGTCCTGCTTCAGAATCAGGGTAAAAAAGAGAAGGGGGGGCATTTTTGGCAGCAAATAACGATAATAGCAGCTATAAGGGAATAACACTTATATAAGGTTATCCCTGTATATATATATATATATATAGCGCTGGGTGTGTGCTGGCAGACTCTCCCTCTGTCTCTCCAAAGGGCTAAGTGGGGTCCTGTCCTCTATCAGAGCATTCCCGGTGTGTGTGCTGTGTGTCGGTACGCGTGTGTCGACATGTATGAGGAGGAAAATTATGTGAAGGCGGAGCAGTTGCCTGTGTTGGTGATGTCACCCCCTAGGGAGTCGACACCTGACTGGATGATTGTATTTAAACAATTAAGTGATAATGTCAGCAATTTGCAAAAAACTGTTGACGACATGAGACAGCCGGCAAATCAATTAGTGCCTGTCCAGGCGTCTCAGACACCGTCAGGGGCGCTAAAACGCCCGTTACCTCAGTGGGTCGACACAGACCCTGACACAGATACTGAGTCTAGTGTCGACGGTGACGAGACAAACGTAATGTCCAGTAGGGCCACACGTTACATGATCACGGCAATGAAAGAGGCATTGAACCTTTCTGACACTACAAGTACCACAAAGAAGGGTATTATGTGGGGTGAGAAAAAACTACCAATATTTTTTCCTGAGTCAGAGGAAATAAATGAGGTGTGTGAAAAAGCGTGGGTTTCCCCCGATAAAAAACAGCTAATTTCTAAAAAATTATTAGCATTATATCCTTTCCCGCCAGAGGTTAGGGCGCGTTGGGAAACACCCCCTAGGGTAGATAAGGCGCTCACACGTTTATCAAAACAAGTAGCGTTACCGTCTCCTGATACGGCTACCCTAAAAGAACCAGCTGATAGAAGGCTGGAAAATATCCTAAAAAGTATATACACACATACTGGTGTTATACTGCGACCAGCAATCGCCTCAGCCTGGATGTGCAGTGCTGGAGTCGCATGGTCGGAGTCCCTGACCGAGAATATTGATACCCTGGATAGGGACAATATTTTGTTAACTATAGAACATTTAAAGGATGCATTACTATATATGCGTGATGCACAGAGGGATATTTGCACCCTGGCATCAAGAGTAAGTGCTATGTCCATCTCTGCCAGAAGAGCGTTATGGACGCGACAGTGGTCAGGGGATGCGGATTCAAAACGGCACATGGAAGTATTGCCGTATAAAGGGGAGGAGTTATTTGGGGCTGGTCTATCGGACCTGGTGGCCACGGCAACGGCTGGAAAATCCACCTTTTTACCCCGTCTTTTCAAACTCAGTCCTTTCGTTCCCATAAGTACAAGCGAGCAAAAGGCCACTCTTTTCTGCCCCGGGGCAGAGGAAGAGGAAAAAGACTGCACCATGCAGCCGCTTCACAGGAGCAGAAGCCCTCCCCTGCTTCTGCCAAGTCTTCAGCATGACGCTGGGGCTTTACAAGCAGACTCAGATATGGTGGGGGCCCGTCTCAAGAATTTCAACGCGCAGTGGGCTCACTCGCAAGTGGATCCCTGGATTCTACAGGTAGTATCGCAGGGGTACAAACTGGAATTCGAGGCGTTTCCCCCTCGTCGTTTCCTGAAGTCTGCTTTACCAAAGTCTCCCTCCGACAGGGAGGCAGTTTTGGAAGCCATTCACAAGCTGTATTCCCAGCAGGTGATAATCAAGGTACCCCTCCTGCAACAAGGAAAGGGGTATTATTCCACGCTGTTTGTGGTACCGAAGCCGGACGGCTCGGTGAGACCAATTTTAAATCTGAAATCCTTGAACACTTACATAAAAAGGTTCAAATTCAAGATGGAGTAACTCAGAGCAGTGATAGCAAACCTGGAAGAAGGGGACTATATGGTGTCTCTGGACATCAAAGATGCTTATCTCCACGTCCCGATATACCCTTCTCACCAAGGGTACCTCAGGTTTGTAGTACAAAACTGTCATTATCAGTTTCAGACGCTGCCGTTTGGATTGTCCACGGCACCTCGGGTCTTTACCAAGGTAATGGCCGAAATGATGATTCTTCTACGAAGAAAAGGCATTTTAATTATCCCTTACTTGGACGATCTCCTGATAAGGGCAAGATCCAGGGAACAGTTAGAAGTCGGAGTAGCACTATCTCAGGTAGTGTTACGTCAGCACGGGTGGATTCTAAATATTCCAAAATCGCAGCTGATTCCAACGACACGTCTACTGTTCCTAGGAATGATTCTGGACACAGTCCAGAAGAAGGTGTTTCTCCCGGAGGAGAAGGCCAGGGAGTTATCCGAGCTAGTCAGGAACCTCCTAAAACCAGGACAGGTCTCAGTGCATCAGTGCACGAGGGTCCTGGGGAAAATGGTGGCTTCTTACGAAGCGATTCCATTCGGAAGATTCCATGCAAGAACATTTCAGTGGGATCTACTGGACAAATGGTCCGGATCGCATCTGCAGATGCATCAGCGGATAACCCTGTCGCCAAGGACAAGGGTGTCTCTCCTGTGGTGGCTGCAGAGTGCTCATCTACTAGAGGGCCGCAGATTTGGCATTCAGGATTGGATCCTGGTAACCACGGATGCCAGCCTGAGAGGCTGGGGAGCAGTCACACAGGGAAGGAATTTCCAGGGCCTGTGGTCAAGCTTGGAAACGTCTCTTCATATAAACATTCTGGAACGAAGGGCCATTTACAATGCCCTAAGTCAAGCAAAACCTCTGCTTCAGGGTCAGGCGGTGTTGATCCAATCGGACAACATCACGTCAGTCGCCCACGTAAACAGACAGGGCGGCACGAGAAGCAGGAGGGCAATGGCAGAAGCTGCAAGGATTCTTCGCTGGGCGGAAAATCATGTGATAGCACTGTCAGCAGTATTCATTCCGGGAGTGGACAACTGGGAAGCAGACTTCCTCAGCAGACACGACCTTCACCCGGGAGAGTGGGGACTTCACCCAGTAGTCTTCCACCTGATTGTAAACCGTTGGGAAAAACCAAAGGTGGACATGATGGCGTCACGTCTAAACAAAAAACTGGACAGATATTGCGCCAGGTCAAGGGACCCTCAGGCAATAGCAGTGGACGCTCTGGTAACGCCGTGGGTGTACCAGTCAGTGTATGTGTTCCCTCCTCTGCCTCTCATACCAAAAGTACTGAGAATCATAAGAAGGAGAGGAGTAAGAACTATACTCGTGGTTCCGGATTGGCCAAGACGGACTTGGTACCCGGAACTTCAAGAGATGCTCACGGACGAACCGTGGCCTCTACCTCTAAGAAAGGACCTGCTACTGCAGGGGCCTTGTCTGTTCCAGGACTTACCGCGGCTGCGTTTGACGGCATGGCGGTTGAACGCCGGATCCTGAGGGAAAAAGGCATTCCAGAAGAAGTCATCCCTACTCTGGTCAAAGCCAGGAAGGACGTAACCGCAAAACATTATCACCGCATTTGGCGTAAATATGTTGCGTGGTGTGAGGCCAAGAAGGCCCCTACAGAGGAATTTCAACTGGGTCGTTTCCTTCATTTCCTGCAAACAGGACTGTCTATGGGCCTAAAATTAGGGTCCATTAAGGTTCAAATTTCGGCCCTGTCGATTTTCTTCCAAAAAGAACTGGCTTCAGTACCTGAAGTTCAGACATTTGTAAAAGGGGTGCTGCACATACAGCCTCCTTTTGTGCCTCCAGTGGCACCTTGGGATCTCAATGTGGTGTTGAGTTTTCTAAAGTCACATTGGTTTGAACCACTTTCCACTGTGGACTTAAAATATCTCACATGGAAGGTGTCGATGCTGTTAGCCTTGGCTTCAGCCAGGCGTGTGTCAGAATTGGCGGCTTTATCATATAAAAGCCCTTACTTAATTTTTCATTCTGACAGGGCGGAATTGAGGACTCGTCCTCAATTTCTACCTAAGGTGGTTTCTGCATTTCACATGAACCAACCTATTGTGGTACCTGCGGCTACCAGGGACTTAGAGGACTCTAAGTTGCTTGACGTTGTCAGGGCCTTGAAAATATATGTTTCCAGGACGGCTGGAGTCAGAAAATCTGACTCGCTGTTTATCCTGTATGCACCCAACAAGCTGGGTGCTCCTGCTTCTAAGCAGACGATTGCTCGTTGGATTTGTAGTACAATTCAGCTTGCACATTCTGTGGCAGGATTGCCACAGCCAAAATCAGTAAAAGCCCATTCCACAAGGAAAGTGGGCTCATCTTGGGCGGCTGCCCGAGGGGTCTCGGCTTTACAACTTTGCCGAGCAGCTACTTGGTCAGGGGCAAACACGTTTGCTAAATTCTACAAATTTGATACCCTGGCTGAGGAGGACCTGGAGTTCTCTCATTCGGTGCTGCAGAGTCATCCGCACTCTCCCGCCCGTTTGGGAGCTTTGGTATAATCCCCATGGTCCTTACGGAGTCCCAGCATCCACTAGGACGTCAGAGAAAATAAGATTTTACTTACCGATAAATCTATTTCTCGTAGTCCGTAGTGGATGCTGGGCGCCCATCCCTAGTGCGGATTGTCTGCAATACTTGTATATAGTTATTGTTACAAAGATTCGGGTTATTATTGTTGTGAGCCATCTTTTCAGAGGCTCCTTTGCGTTTATCATACTGTTAACTGGGTTCAGATCACAAGTTGTACGGTGTGATTGGTGTGGCTGGTATGAGTCTTACCCGGGATTCAATATCCTTCCTTATTATGTACGCTCGTCCGGGCACAGTATCCTAACTGAGGCTTGGAGGAGGGTCATAGGGGGAGGAGCCAGTGCACACCACCTGATCCTTAAGCTTTTATTTTGTGCCCTGTCTCCTGCGGAGCCGCTATTCCCCATGGTCCTTACGGAGTCCCAGCATCCACTACGGACTACGAGAAATAGATTTATCGGTAAGTAAAATCTTATTATTATTTTTTTACGTTTCGGAGCTATAGCTCCTTCTTCCAGAAAACACCAGACCCTCTTCTTGAAGAAGGACCTGTAGCTCCGAAACGTCAAAATAAATGTACCAACTGTTTTTCTTTATCAATACTCTGTGAGTGCCGTTTGATTCCGCCATTGGACTGGTATGCACTATGGGGGAAGATGTCCACAATGATCTGAGTGCCGACCGATTTGGAGGACTATATATTCTATTATATTTTATATATATATATATATATATATATATATATATATATATATATATATATATATATATATATATATATATATATTTTATAATATTTTCTCTCTATCTGGGGTTGAGGATATGACCATACATATTTAAGAACAAGTTTATTATTATTGGCAGCATAGTAATCACTGTGCCAATCTCAGGCCAGAGATCTTACATAACGCCAGCCATACATTCCCCCCCACCACACAACATAATACTACACACCCACCATGTCTGGTATGCATCTCTAACTGTCTGTAATCTACATGTTTGCAGATCTCCTCTTTCTGGTTGCTTATTTCATTTATCCCATCTTGGACAATTGATACCAGTTGGCAGATTTAATTCAGGTTTTAGATAAAGCAGATTTACTAACCTCTTGCAGCCCAGCAAAATTCATCTGGTCTCTCTTGGATTTGTTGCTTGTGCTGACATGTGCAATGCGTGATAGACAGCTGTGGACATAGGTAAATGGAATATCCAGTCATTGCACAGATTTGCATCACTGGGTGTGTTGCCACCGGACCTTTCTTGTGGCACTCTTAGGGTCCAGCTAGCACAATAACTACAGTGAAGCAATTTATTATTAATAATAATAATAATAATATCCTTTTATATGGCGCCACAGGGGTTCTGCAGCGCCCAATTACAGAGTACATAAATAATCAAAACAGGAAAACAGCAACTTACAGTTGATGACAGTATAGGACAAGTACAGGGTAAATAAACATAGTTACATCAGCAGATGACACTGGAAATAGTAACAGGTGGCAGAGGACTGCTGGATTTGGTGCAGTTGAAGATTATTAAAGTAAGAGAGAGGATAAGCACATGAGGGAAGAGGGCCCTACTCGTGAGAGCTTACATTCTAAAGGTGAGGGGTAGACAGACAGGGGTAGAGAGAGTGGAACAGAGGTTTAGGATGAGATTTGGCTGGGTTTGGTTAAGAAGTGGGTCTTAAGAGCCCATTTGAAGTTTTGTAGAGAGGAGGAGAGTCTGAGGGGGAGAGGTAGGGAATTCCAGAGAATTGGAGCAGCA
Source organism: Pseudophryne corroboree (assembly GCF_028390025.1). Lineage (NCBI taxonomy): Eukaryota > Metazoa > Chordata > Amphibia > Anura > Myobatrachidae > Pseudophryne > Pseudophryne corroboree. The sequence goes on along the minus strand of NC_086446.1, from coordinate 434,129,076 downwards.
CGTGAAAAATCTTGGAGGTAGTAATCAGTAGGCAGGAGAGTCGGCGTGCATTAGCAGAGCGAAGAAGACAGGTGGGAGTGTAAAGGGAGATAAGGTCAGAGATGTAGGTGGGAGAGGAGTGGGTGAGGGCTTTGTAAGCGAGTGTGAGAAGCTTGAAATGGATTCTGAAAGGGAAGGGGAGCCAGTGAAGGTCTTGTAGGAGAGAAGAGCTGGACGTAGTGAGGAAAATGAGCCAGGCAGCAGCATTGAGGATAGATTGGCGTGGAGAGAGATATCTGTCCGGAATGCCAGTCAGGAGGAGATTACAGTAGTCCTTTCTGGAGATGACCAGTCAGTGGATAAGGGTTTTAGTAGCATCCTGGGTCAGAAAGGGTCTGATCCTGGAAATATTTTTTAGATGAAAACGGCAGGTTTGTGAGAGGTGCTGAATGTGTGGTTTGAAAGAGAGGGAGGCGTCAAGAATTACTCCAAGACCGCGCACTTGGGGGTTAGAGGCGATAGTAGTGCCATCAATAGATAATGAGATTGTGGGAGGTGAGGTTATGCGGGAGGGAGGGAAGGAAGATCAGCTCAGTCTTGCACATGTTAAGTTTAAGAGAGCGCTGGGACATCCAAACAGATAGCAGAGAGACAGTTGGAGATTCGAGTGAGGAGAGCAGGAGAGCGGTCCGGAGAGGAAAGATAGATTTGAGTGTCATCAGCATAGAGATGATATTGGAAATCAAAAGATCTAATGAGCTTACCTAGTGAGGATGTATAGAGAGAGAAAAGAAGAGGACCAAGGACAGAGCCTTGGGGTACACCTACAGTTAGTGGAAGTGAGGGGAAGGTGGAGTCATGAGAGGAGACTGAATGAACTGTCAGATAGGTAGGAAGACAGCCAAGAGAGGGCAGTATCACGCAGACCAATGGAGTGAAGGATTTGCAGTAGGAGAGGGTGGTCCACAGTGTCAAAAGCAGCAGAGAGATCAAGAAGTAGTAGAGAGTAGTGTCCCTTAGATTTAGCAGCATGGAGGTCATTGCAGACTTTTGTAAGAGCAGTTTCAGTGGAGTGTAGAGGATGGAAGCCAGACTGGAATGGGTCAAGCAGTGAGTGTGAGGAAAGAAAGGAAGTAAGGCGGTTGTAGTCAATACGCTCAAGAAGTTTGGAGGCAAAAGGGAGAAGAGAGATGGGTCGGTAGTTGGAGAGAGTGTTTTGATCAAGGGTAGGTTTTTTAAGAATAGGAGAGATGAGTGCATGCTTGAAGGGGACAGTGCTTGATGAGATGGAGAGATTGAAAAGGTGGGAAAGATGGGAACAGGCAGAAGGGGAGAGGTAGCGGAGGAGGCGGGTGGGTATAGGGTCAAGAGGGGAGGTGGTAAGCGAAGAGGAATGAATGAGGCCCATGACTTCCTCACCAGATGCATGGGAGAAAGATGTGAGAGGGATGGGGAGGGGTGGTAAGTTATGGGAGGTGGCTGGTTGCTGATGGTCTGGTGTGATGTCATGTCCTGATGTATGGAGTCAATTTTGGACGTGAAGTAAGTGGCAAAGTCAAGAGCAGAGAGTGAGAAGGGGGAGACTAGGTGGGCAGAGGAGTGAGTTGAGAGTGGCAAAGAGGTGCCGGGGGTTGGAAGACTGGGAGGAGATGAGGTTCTTGAAGTATGACTGTTTAACAAGGGAAATGGCAACACTGAAGGATGAGAGCATAAGTTTGAAATAGAGGAAGTCTGCCTTAGAGCGTGATTTCCTCCAGTGTCGCTCAGCAGTATGTGAGCATTTTTGCAGATATCTGGTGCATTTAGTGTGCCAGGGTTGAGGTTTTGATTTGTGAGGGTGAATTGTGGTTGTTGGAGTCAAGAGCAGAAGTAAAGTAAGGGATGCATTGTATATGGAAGTGGCTTGTTCAGGGCATGAGAGAGAATAGGAGAGAGAAGCGAGTCAAACGGAGGAAAGGAATGTGGTGTCAATAGCCTCAATGTTGCACTTGGTGATGGTAGCCTTAGGAGGTAGAGATGGGGAAGCAGAGAGAGATAGGTTGAAGGAGAGCAGGTGATGGTCAGAGAGGGGAAATGGGGAGTTGGAAAAATCATAAATATCACAACGGTGAGTGAAGACCAGGGTGAGAAGGTCCACTGGGAGAGACCAAGTGAAGAGGTGAGGTTAAGGAGTTTAGAGGCAGGGAATTGTGTGGGGATATCGATAGGGATGTTGAAATCACCTAGGATAATGGAGGGAATGTCAGAAGAGAGGAAGCCAGGAAGCAAAGTTGTTGATGAATTTGGAGGCAATGCCAGGGAGGTGGTAAATGACAGCTACTCTAAGATGGACTGGTTGGAAGAGGCGTATAGCATGGACCTCAAATGTAGAGAATGTAAGGGACGGTTCTGGTGGAATGAGTTGGTAGGAGTAACTAGAAGGTAAAAGGATCCCAACACCACTCCCATGGCGACCCCCAGATCGGGGGGGGGGGGGGGGGGTGAATGTGAGGCCCCCAGCAGAGAGAGCAGCAGGAGAAGTAGTGTCAGAGGGAGTAATCCAGGTTTCAGTAATGGCTAGTAGGTGCAGGGAGTTGGAAATGAAAAGGTCATGAGTGGGGACCAGTTTGTTACAAACGGATCTGGCATTCCAGAGGGCACAGGAGAGGGGATAGGAGTCTGTGGGAGAGATGTGAATGAGATTATCAGGGTTGCTGTAGCGGTGAGGTGAGATTAACTTTGAGGGCAAGGATGATGAGAGAGTAGTGATGGTGCGGGTGCCTGAGCTAGGAGGGGAAACTGCATGAGGTGGGCAGGGAGGGAATTCAGTGTGATGTGAATGGGGATGTGGGGAGATGACAGAGAAGGGAAGTAGCAGGGCTGAGTTGTGGGGTAGCAGTACCATCGAGCAGAGGTGAATGAAAGTGGGGTAACAGGAAAGGAGGAAGAAGGAAACAGAGGGATGGAGGTGAGAGAGGAGTAGGTGTAGGAGACACATGATTAGGTAGACACTGAGTGATGTGGGGAGTAGAAGAGAACGTGGACATAGTGTTAAGTAGGTAAATAGGTTGAGGGAAACTGGAAGTAGGAGAGAAAGCTGTAAGGGAATCGGAGCAGAAGAATTGCAGATATGCAGGTGAGAAAAGCAGTGTAGGCTCAATGGGTGTACATTTAGTTTGAAGTGAATCAAAACCTTAGATAAAGTGTGTGCAGAAATGTATTTGGACTGGTAGAAATTAGAGGATTGTGAGTAAGGGTTAAAAAGCAATGGTATTTCTGAAAGGATTTTTAAGTGTTTGTTGGTAAAACAGCATTGGTGCAGCTGTGCATAAATAGATTACAAAAATATAGATAAAAGCATTTGTTGGTAAAATGGATGGTTGTTGAAATGTCCAAGTCGGGTAGTTCCGTGCAATTTGATTAGATGTGACAATCAGGAGGTGAGTGATATGAAGAGTAAGTAACTCACATTTGATACTAGTTTTTCAGTTTTATGTGTTTTGTTAGAATGGTGTGCTTCTGTTTTCCTTCTTTTTCACTTCAAATGAACGCTGATGGAACACTGCTGTTATGTGTCAATTTTATCACACTTTGATACAAATGCACTTCGATATTAAATGCACAGCCTATACAATAGAACTTAAGTAGAGAAATACTGCATGTGAATCCAATAATTGGAATCTACAACCACTCCCCACCCCCTAGAATGCCAGGCAGTATATTACCTTACAAAAACAGACAGCCAGACCAAATAGATAACAACTGGGTCTATACAAGTCAAAACTAAGGAAAGTACATCAGAATGAGATACTATGCAATGTTTCAATTTGCATTACCTAGCAATCTCAGTCTGGCCTATAGAAGTATAATGCAGCAGAATGTTGGTGGTAGTAGTTACCTGTAGATGACAAGAAGAGAAGAGACGTCAATTCACAATTGATATCAACTGAAGATAAATGAACGCTGATGGAACACTGCTGTTATGTGTCAATTTTATCGCACTTTGATACAAATGCACTTCGATATTAAATGCACAGCCAACCGGCTTTGCACAGCCTACACAATAGAACTTAAGTAGAGGAATAAAAATGTTAGAGGCTTGAGGGGGGTTCTGAGGAGTATAACAGTGAAATGTTCAATATGCGAGGACGCAGTTATGGCATGAACGACATGAGCGGCTGCAGTGGTGGCATAATCGGTATGGAGGAGTGACTACTAAAACCGTTAGTTTTAACTAGATTTGAGAAATATACGTAAAGGTATTGTACTGTGGTTTTATGTCCACTTGTGGCGCTTAAGAAAAAAAGACTCCAATATTGTACATGTTTAAATGATTAACTTCAACCCTCCATCAATTCTTCAGTTTCCTGGGTCATACATTGAACATTTTGGTTCTGTTGCCATTTGCCCCCCTTCCCCCCTGGAAATTACATCTTGTAACCACATAAATCTTAAGCTTTCATTGGCTGATGTAGATCTGGCCATTAGTCTAACTTCTGATGGTGCCCACACACGGTGCTATTTGTGCTAGGTGAGATTTCAGCCTATGCAATCTGTTCTATGCGATTTGGACTAAGGGGGGTGTGCTATTTGAACTACATCCGATTTGAACTACATCACTGTGTGCTGTAGTACAAAAATACCTGCCTGCACATACTATTTTGCCTTGAGATATGGACTAGACAGGAACGCCGTGCGCATTGCATCGCAAGGGACAATACACACGGTAAAAAAGAGAAAACAGCGTGTGATAATTGCGTCGTGTGTGGGCACCTTAAGAACAAAATGCACTTTTCTGTGCTGTACATACAGTTAAAGAGCATACGTATAAGCACGTTTGCATTGTCATATGTATGCCTCTGTTACCTATCTCTATGCTTAGAAAGCTAGAAAAGGAAGCAGAGCATTGTGCTAGTGCGGTCCTGGTATAGACATCTTCACACAGCTTGCATATTATATAGGTGTACACAAATATGAAAAGACGGAAGACCGTTTTGTCGGGCACTCATTAGAAACAGAAAAAGTATCTAACATACCTAAGTGTAATAGCCCCAGAGGTGAGGGTCTTTCTGCAAGTCTGTCCATATTTTTAAAGCAGCAATCATTTACAAGACAGAACCAACCAATATTGAGCAGCCACGAGACAATTATTTTTGTAAAATGCCTTTATGGCAAAAGCACGTTGTGCACTACTCCACTGTTCCGCGGTGTGACTCTGTAGCGCCAAGTGTCTTTTATGTCTGTCTTTTTCCATTATAAATGCTACTTATTCACATAATGATGTGAATAGGATGTACAAGTAAGAAAAACCTGGAGGAGGTTCAGTGAAACCTCCTATTACGAACCTCATGCTGCTCTAAATATTATTCATTGCACATTTTGGGTACTTTTTTTTAAATTCTTTAATTGATTAAAATATGTGGCATGACTATATTCAGTGTGCCACCGCAGCTGTATCTGCATCCGAAATGGTACGTTACAGTGGTTTCCTAGAAAACACACTAACATACCATTTCGTATGCAGTTACAGCCGGCATGTCACATATCATTTTAATCAGCAGAGTAAGCAGGTCAGCAGGTTTTTCACATAATTTTAATCCAACAGATAAAAACAAATGGTAAAAATGCAAGCGTACAAGATAGAAGAAAATTCAAGCTTATGTATCCATATAGAAGATCGGGTACATCCAGTCTCCCATAAATTTCCAAGAAATGGTAAAAATGCAAACGTACAAAATATATATTCCAACGCGTTTCGTCAGCAATTAGACTTCATGGATAGATGAGCCTGAACCTTTAATATCCCTGGCTTTGGATTTTAAATTGTAGGATATGCTTGTCCTTAGAAGGTTTTTTATATACAACTAATTTTATGGTGAACAATGGTATGAAAACTGTACGCGCCATGTTATATTTGTCTTATCTTTTTTATATATCTACATTGGTCATATGACCGAAGAAAGATTATATCAGATAACTAGTGTCCTTTTTACTAACACTGGGTTCACACTATATATTTTTTAGACACTAGATGGTGCCCTTTTCTCCACTTTTTTAATTTTACGTTTTTATGTGCGTTTCCAAGCACATATCACATTGCTTAAGGTTGCTGCCACTCATTATATGGAGGAGTGTCAATTTTAAACTAAAAATTAAAGTATTTACTCACCTCTTATAAATTTATATTCAATATACAAATCACTTATCACATGCACTAAGTGTGCCCTTTTTAGGGTTATCTGTGCACGCCCGCACCTATTGTATATATGTGTTGGGGTGTGTGTATGTGTGTGTGCATGTATGTATATGTGTGTATACATACATACATACATACATACATACATACATACATACATACATACAATGAAAGAGAGGCGGCACTCGGAGACTTTAAAGTGTAAATATTGTATTCCACAAATGAACCAACGTTTCGGGGTCAGATGTACCCCTTTGTCAAGGTGAATAAAAGTGTAAAGCATGATTTACATACCTTAAATAGGGAAAGGTCCCTCCGTGAATCACGCCCGCCCGGCCGCGCTGTCTCCCGCTCCGTTTCCGGCTGCCTGTGGCTGACGTCAGCGACGTCGCGTGTGGTTGCTGTATCAACCAAGGATGCAATCCGTCCAGTTTGCCGGCTTCCTGTTGCTAGATCCTACGTGGTCGCGTCTGGTTGTTATAATAACCAGGCATGCAGGGCGGCCGGGCTGCGGCGCTGTGTGATTACAAAGAAACAGGAAAAAGAGTGAAAAGTGATTTGAGAGAACAGCACCCTATCACCACTAACGGAGCGAACAATAAGAGAGATCTCCATAATTTCTAGTTATGATAGCTATGCACGAGGGTTGCATGCTGGCCCAGATATTTAATCACTGGGGCTAAGGAGTCATAGGCCAGCGTGAGATTATCACAAGGGGTATGGTGCCTTAACAATATCGGAGCCTTATATATACCAGAGGAACTCACTGAAAAATGAAGGCAGAAGGGGAACATTCAATAGTGTAGTAACCCTCCTATGGTATGGATGGTACCCGAAAGATCTTATGGAGAGGACTCTAAATAGAAAAGTAAAAGGGTGCCAGAAAAACATCTGTGAATTGCAAAAAAAGGGGGTTGTAACAGCAGGTTTATTTAAAGATGTTGAAGCTCAGTTTCTCGTTAAGGCCATTTGGGTTGGTGGTCCCCAATTTAAAGATCCACCGGGCCTCCAGCTGCAAAAGTCTACCATCCCTGTCTCCTCCTCTGGCATGTTTAGGGACATGATCAATAATCAAGTAGCGAAGATCCTTCATAGTGTGTCCAGCTGTTGCAAAGTGTCTCGCTACTGGTTGTTCCGATTCCTTGCCCTGTAGCGCTTGTTTAATGGCTGAGCGGTGGAGAGCCATTCTTTCTCTGAAGGTTCTAATAGATTTCCCCACGTAATGGAGATTACAGGGACATTTGATGATGTAAATAATATGTGTGGTAGTGCATGTTAATACATGTTTAATACTGAAGATCCTGTCGCTGTGGGGATGCTTAAAGTTCGAACCTATGATCATGTATTCACATGTTGTACATTTAACACATTTATAACAACCAGGCTTCTTTTCTAAGAAGACACCTTGAGGTCGACTTTGTCGATCTGCCTCAGCTTGAAAACCTGTGACATCCGAGTGGACCCCTCTATCTTTGATATTCCTACCCTGTTGGTAACAAATCATAGGTCTTTTATTGCGGAGAGAGTGAAGGGCTTGATCAGAGGCCACTAATGGCCACAAAGCTTTAGTAGCCCTCTGCACCACCGGGCTAGAAGTATATTTGGTCGAGAAAGTGATAACTGGTTTCTGCGATGGAGTCTTTGGGGTTAACAAAGATTCCCTGGGGATCTGCATAACTTCTTCTTTATGTTTCAGTAGCAGCTGATAATCATATCCCCTCTCCAGGAATTTGGCAACCATGCGATCCAACTCTTGTTCCAGAAACCGACGGTCACTAATGATCCGTGATACCCTGATCATCTGTGATCGAGGTAATCCCTCTTTCAGAGCCTTAGGATGACGGCTGCTTGCTTTAAGTAGGGTGTTCCTATCAGTAGGCTTGCAGTATAGGCTCGTGTGCAGGGTTCCATCTCGGATGGTGACTTGAACATCCAGATAATTTAAGGTGCTCGTGCTTGTCTGATAGGTGTATTTGATGCTAGAGGCCCTGGAGTTGATGGTTAACATCAGTGAATTGAATTGGTCCGCTCCCCCTGTCCACAAGATAAAGAGGTCATCTATAAATCATGTGAACAGGAGGATATGGGCTGCTATAGAGTCATTCCTGAAGAATGTCTCAAATTCCTCCTTGAACATAAAGATATTGGCGAACGATGGGGAGACATTGCTCCCCATTGCACACCCAGTCTTCTGGCGGTAAAATTTGCCGTTAAAAAGAAAATATTTTTTTTCCAGAGTCATACGAAGGAGGGTCAAAAATAATGTTCGATCAAGTATCTCCATCCTCTCATTTGTTAAGAATTCCTCCATGGCTAGTAAACCTGCCTCATGAGGAATACTGGTGTATAAACTCACCACGTCTACCACACAGATCAAGGTATCATCAGGAACATGCTTGATTTCGCCCAGGCGATTAATAAAACTTGTTGTGTCCTTAATAAAGTGCTGGTGCTTGAGAATTAAGGGTTGCAAGATGCTGTCCAGAAAGACAGACACCGGTTGGAAAATAGAGTCCCGGGCTGCTATTATGGGTCTGCCAGGCGGAGACTGGAGGTTTTTATGTACCTTCGGTACAGTGAAAAAATGGGTACTAGCGGATGTTTTTGCTTCAGCGCTGAATAGATCTTAGGGGTAATCATGCCGTTCCGTTTGGCTTGATCCAAAACGGAAAGGACGGGCGTGATTCACGGAGGGACCTTTCCCTATTTAAGGTATGTAAATCATGCTTTACACTTTTATTCACCTTGACAAAGGGGTACCTCTGACCCCGAAACGTTTGGTCATTTGTGGAATACAATATTTACACTTTAAAGTCTCCGAGTGCCGCCTCTCTTTCATTGTTTGTGTGGATTTCCCTGGAGGGCACCGGAGCCATTTTTCAAGTGGAGGAGGGAGTGCCGGTCCATGGGGAGTATATATATATATATATATATATATATATATATATATATATATATATATATATATATATATATATATATATATATATATATATATATATATTTTCTCTATCTCATCTCTGGAATAGATTTCGGTAACAGCCAACAGTTCTGAGTATGTTTAAATTTTTCTACATAAAATATGTTTAAAATTCGTTTGTGAAGGATAAAATAGAAGTTTTACAAAGTGTTAAAGATCTGAAGTGGGAGGAGGACTACCTCTGGGTAACAATTGACGTACAGTCGTATACTTCTATAATACATGAAAGTGTAATTAACAGGACCCAGAGTTGGAAGATAGAAGGATTTTATCTGCCTTTTAATCCATTTCATCTTAACACATTTATTTAAAAAATTTTGATTGGTTTTTATCTCCAGGTCTGCGTAACCTCGATGGGGACGGTTTTCGCACCTAGTTTTGCTAATTTGCTCATGGGGCACTGGGTGATTATAATGCTTTTATTTCAAATATTGTCATATACCGTGGATATATGAAAAGAAATTTGTAGGAATAAACAGAACAGGACAATTGTCCCTAGCTGTTATTCTTCCGGCGCTGGTATCAATTAGTAGTTAATTAATAGTGCATCAAAAGCAGCTGAGTAAGACAACTAGCTAGGTTGCCAACTGTATAGAAAACAAAAAGAAAAGTGTATACTCCGCGCTATATGTACACTGTATCAAGTTAAACTATAGTGTGCAGTCTGTCATGTAGAATAATTGACTCAGTAGAACTAAGAAGATACGTATAAATACATTTATATCCAATAATCTTTAAAAATGACACATTTTAAACGAACAAGCAGCATATACTTAGCAACAAATAATTATTGAGTATTAATAATAATTGATATGGCATACAATATATTAGGATTTCTTTGTTATAATTACTGTATAAAATTGGCATACACTGGCGTCCCAGTGTTTAATAAAATGTCCCGCAAGGAATAATCACAGCCTTGTAATGAAGAACTTCTATAAATATTGATGTATAATTACCCATGTGCTGGTTCCTGAGAAATTAAATGAACAGGGTCCGTTTAGATATCTGTGCACATATACAGGTATATACTTGTTTGAACTGATTACAGCTGATTTGAAAACTGCCGTATAGTTACCACGGCTCTGCTCCGAGCAAATGATGATCTTTAATAACCTGTACGTAGGACTCCAAAGAACTCACTCCTTGTCACGGGTGTTAGACCTCATATATACCGTGGATATATGGACAACATTCTAATTTGTGTGGAAGGGCAGCAAAGTTTAATTTTTCTCTTACGTCCTCGGGGATACTGGGATTCCATTTAGTACCATGGGGTTTATACGGGTCCACTAGGAGCCTTGGGCACTTTAAGAAATTGATAGTGTGCGCTAGCTCCTCCCTCTATGCCCCTCCTACCAGATTCAGTTTAGAAAATGTGCCCGGAAGAGCCGGTCGCATCGCTGGAAGCTCCTGAAGAGTTTTCTGCATTTATTTTGTCTGTCTGTTATTTTCAGGCAGGACTGGATGGCACCAGCCTGCCTGTTTCGTGGGACTTAGGAGGGGGAACGGCCCAACCTCTTGAAGGGTTAATGGTCCCGTTACCTGCTGACAGGACACTATCTCCTGGGGGAACTATTCTCAAGCCCCACCACGGTGAGCGTACATTTCCACAGCATGCCACCACCCCTAACAGAGCCAGAAGAAAGAAGAGTGGTGAGTAGTAAGCCAGCGTCCTAGTTAGCGGGTCGCCAGGCCATTATGGCGGCATGAGGGTACGGAGATGCACATCTTCTACATTGGGCGGCTGTGTCTCCAGACTCTGTACACAGTGCAGACGAACAGCTTGAGGGGGCGAACTGAGTCTCTCTACACTATATGTGTACACAGTACCCAGACTTGCATTACAGACTTAAAAGGGGGCTGACTCCATTTTAGGCACAAAATTACCTCAGCCAGTATAAAGAGCGGGAAGACTGTGCGCCATTGAAGGGGCAGGGCTTCACTATGAGTGGATCCAGCAGCTCACCAGCGTCATTTTCCCTCTGCAGTTGAAACAGACGCTGAATGGCAGAGACGTGCAGCACAGGGGGTCAAAGCAGGGGGGAGCGATTATTGGTGTACTTTCTCTGCGACCTGGCTAAGCTTGGCATTAGCAGTAAGGGTGCTGTGTGCTGGCTCCATACTATCTCTGTGTCTCCCTGGAAGGGCTCTTTCTAGGTTAATTGTGCATTTAACCTCTTCCTGTGTGTGTGCTGTCACTGTCACAGTATGTCAGACAACGAGTGTGTTTCTTGTAAGGCACAGTGTTCCTTTTCTCCAGGGAGTTCACTACTGTGTACGTGGTGCAGTGTACCTTCCCAGACTATAGGGATAACGAAATTACCTATTTAAATTTGAATACAGGAAGACGTGAAAGCCATCAAGATTAGAATGGAAAAAATTTGGTTCCGAAATACTTTAATTTAGTGCATAATGGAAATCCCGAACACCTACCTTTTTAAAGCTATTGAACATGTCAATCTTGGAGATGGGGATAAAAAACTGTCCCAAAGAGAAATGTTTTGGGAACACTGTCTAAATACTTTGACTCTTGCTGGTCTCACCGATCCCTAATTGAGATCACGGTATTTAGGCCTAAAAGTGGCCGGGATTCAATCCCAGGATTGGAGCTTCCAATCCCGGGGATTTCGGGATTAGAAAGCACCTTGTTTTTCAGTGTCGGGCAGTGCTGAGCGTTCTCAGAAGGCTCAGACGCTGCCAAGCTCCCCCTGCGCAGCATGACGTGAAGTTAGAGGTCACGCTGCACAACCAGCCGACGGTCTCACTTGCCGCACGGACGTCACCGAACCCGGAGAAGTGTGCGCAACCGGCCGCCCATCACCTAGAGGAAGCGACTCACCCTCCTGCCCATGTGGTATGGTGAGTTATGTGGGCAAGGTGGGGGGGTGACCACACAGGAAACAAGCCAATCCCGGGAATCCCAGGGTTGACCATTTTTTAATCCTGATACCTGGGATTGAAAAAATGGCCTGGGATTGGTCACCCTAGTCTCAATGATTATTATGAAATAGCTCATTCTTGTATTCTACTTTAATTTCTGCATTTCCTATGTCCATCCACTTCTTAACCGTATTTTATAATTTGAGTGTAAACTGATTTTATATATATTTTATCAATATTTTACATTGTAATGCAAAAATGTATTTTCTTATTTTCTTTCATAATGTATTATATCTAGCAGGGATATTGATAATGTCGATATTATCTTAAACCATAAAGCTATACCTTTAAACACACTTTTACCATTGAGCCGCTGCGGCCGCTAGACTTATTACACACGCTACGTACTTCGTACGTTATTTGCGTACAGAGTCCCGTACGTTGTACGTACTTGGCGTACACACGCCGCGCTGGGTGTACAGAGTACGCACAGCGCGCGCACACACTTTTATTAAACTTTAAACCTTATTCGTAATGCAATGCAATATTATTCTTACACTCTAAACCATGTGCAGCAAAGTACTGTAATGATGTTACACCTTAAACCTTACGCAGCGCTGACTGTATAAAGTACCCACTATGCGTACACACCTTATCAATACACTCTTAAACCTTATACAGTTAAATACACTTTAAACCCTAGCAGGGAAATGAGGACACAACACCGATTTGTAGTTAACCGCTGGGTTCTAACACCACAGTGGATTGATTGAAAGGGGGATAACAGTACAAATTATACACTACAGAGCTAACTAGATAAATCTACAACAGAATAATGGCTACAGTCAATGTACATACGTGAGAATGTTCGCTTGCGCAACCTGGACCAGTCCTCCGCTCATCAGGTAGATAGCGTTCAGAGTCTTCTGACCAGCCAGGCAGCAACAGGCTTTTTATACACAACTTCCATATACAATACAATGGTTACTGTAATCCCTTTGTCTATTGGACACAGAGATGCATCTTTACATTACAGGAGAGGTCATAGGTTGATTTGAAAAGGTGGGCGATGTCTTTCTCAACTGCTCTTGTGGGTGGTATCCTCTGGATTCCCGCCGCATACATAATATACAGTAAATACAGTTTATATCTATATTCTACTTCTGCACATAACTATACGCAGGAACATGCAATCTTTCTCTAACCAACACCGGAATGTTACCCTTAAAATACCCTACAGCTGGATACTAGACATCACCCTATAACCTTTGTCTGTCCCTTCCTATCATGCAAAGGTGAATCCCTTCGTCCTGGAATCATTTAAACTGTTGATACTTGTTGATGTGGTGCAGGGGAGCTATGTGTACAAAGTGCACTATTTGGGTTAAATATGTAATGTTCTGATACCCCTCTATGCGCTCACAAACTCCGCCGTAAATACCCATACCACACGCAGGAACGATCATACGCAAATTGCGGATATGTGCACGCACGGCAGAACAAGTGCACGCGCAGCGGGCATGTGTGTGTGGTTAGTACATGATGTATGCATTACAATATTTTTCGACTTTGACAGTCCACCCTTTGGCAGTCAACAATAACTGCCACTATCTAAACATTAAACAGAAAAATATACAATACAGTATCTACAGATAGTAGGAGGAGAGGTGTAGGTGGGAAATGTATGACCTAGTGAGATAGTAAAAGCATCTATGTATGAATTCATGTCTGAGGGGCATGTATCATCGTGCCGTATATGTTCTAGATAAGCTTCGAGGTATTGCGAAGTATACATTAAATCCTTCTCATCCCGTATTAAGGGTCTGTAAGTGGGCCAACAAACACTACCGAGCTCTTATCGGCTTCTTGTTCCAACAAATGGGGTGCACATTTAAGTGATGATACATGGAGGGGGAACATATGTGAGTGCTAATATATGTGGATATCACCTGTCGACTATGTGTGTCACTAACTGAAGGCTGTAGAGAGGAAGATAAGACACGTATGTACAATACATTCACATAACATTTGCGTAATCATTCTTGGGTGTTGATCGAAGTCTTTTCCGGATGGGTGTATTTTTGCTGAGGGGGAAACACAGGAAAAACGGGTGAAAGAAACTGGCCGTGGAATTCATTTGCAATCCTTATCACAACATCGTTTCTATAGATGGGTCGTAAATTAAATCTGTTGCTGTAACAATGCCCCTGCTCCTTAGACTCATCAATTTTGTGCCGTGCTTGCGCCGCGTTAAAATTCGAACACAGCTAAATATCAAGCCAATAATTATGACGGCTCCCAGGATACAAAGGAGAAACTTTCCTACACTCATAATAACATTTTGAGCCCATTCTCCTTAACCTGAGAACCAATTGCGTGGGTTCAACCATGAGACCCAGCCGGTCAGTTCATTACTCACAGCTGTCAGGGTAAGGTTGTGTCTCCTTCGGAACTCCCACTTCAACTGCAAGATATCGTCCATCTTTTGATCGATGATCTCGGTTGGGTCATCGGTGCTGTTTGTAATATACGTGCAGCACTTCACACCATATTGAGTAGCCAATGTGACACAGTACCCACCCGTCACAGCTGTGATATAATTAAGGACCATCCTGTACTGGATCAGTTCCGTTTTGTAAGCTTGCAACTCCCTACCCGTATACCTGAAGGTGTCGTCATACATCTCAGTGATAATATCTATCAGATTCGCTAGCGCATGGATGTACTTATAATTTATAATTCCTCTGGCAGTACGGGTGATATCTAATGCGAGAAGGAATTGAATCCCGGTGGATTTGTGTATCAAATCAGAGGCTACGTGCTCTGTCCTATCTATAAGGTGTCTCTTAACGATGTGTTCATAATGAGTATGAGTATAAGGAGCTTGAGCACTGCGGTGAACGTCTTTCATCTTATCATGGGTTATGGTCATGACCTCTGGCAACACTCTTCCAATGTAACACAATCCCTCTGAGTTTGGGGCAAGCCACTTATACGCCTTTCTCCCACATATGAAATAGGCATCATCAGGGAGAACATATGGGACGGAATATGACATTACCATATTGCAAACTTTCCAGGTGAAAAATCCTATCCCTAACTCTCTCATCTGTTTAGTACACGTATCAGGCTGTATGATATGCGCACAGTACCCTGGTGATACTTCTCCAACCCGCATGGTCTTACTTCCTTGAGTATACCTATACCGAAAATACCTTCCACTATTGGCTATTTGGCGTATAAGTTCAGAGTCTACAGGTATCCTATCAGCTCTGTGCGAAAATGCCATGGTTTAATTATTCCATGTCACCTTCCAATTTCCCGGCTTTCGGGAATTGGAAATGTTGAAACACACTAAGGATCTATCTACATGGTACTGGTGGAGCTTCAAACTAGGGGGCCTAGAAATATAAAATTTCTTGTCCACCGGTCTCCCACCCCGTAATTCGAGTACCTCATCTATTGCTAAAGGGTACGGTACTAATCCTGACTTGCTCTGACCTTGAGGTACTTGTGAGCACACCCAACATTCTGTCTGGTTTAAGACCTTACCCACTAGTGAGTGGTAATCACTCAATGGATGACGGTCCATGTTGATATTAAGGCTGGACTGACATCTCTGGATGCACCCATCCTCAACTATGTTTTCACAATTCCTACAAATACAATCTTCCTCAGCCAATAACCCTTCACAGTGCGTCCTAGTTTCCGGACTACTAGATCGTTTTCTGATACTCTCCTTTTCTCGATTGATGTGTTGCTCTTGGAATTCTACAAATCCGTCCTTGCCATCAGAACCCATTCCAGATCCTTTCTCGACCTCTCTGGTACTCTCACCGAAACAGACTGTTCTCGTCAATAACAGGATTAACAGGAAAACCTGGAATGCAGTCTCTTGGGGTAAGTCCATCTTGTTAAGGGGAGAGAAAGGGAACAAGAAGGGGGGGGGGGGGAAGGAGGGTAATGGGAGATGGAGAAAATAATAAAAAGGAAAAAGAAAACTGGTGCGAAAACCGCCTCTGGTCTTGTTGTTCTCCGTGCTCAGGTGCCGTCTCAATAGTACTGCCTCTCAGCCTTCCTGGAACAGACACTCCAGTGACACGATGTTCTCTACACTCTGCTCTTTGTCACGGGCTCCCTCTGGGTCAGCGACCTTCTTACAGTGGGACGAGTGGACCCAAGTCTCTCTCTCGGCAACCTTTAATGCTGTCGTGCTGGTTAGTAAGACTTGGTACGGTCCTTCCCACCTGTCAATGAGGCAACCTGAGCGTAGAATATTTTGAATCATTACATAATCCCCAGGTTCAATGTCATGACAATTACTGCTTGGTAGGTCAGGAATCACCAGCTTTAGATTTCTGTTTTGATTCCTCAGCTGCTGGCTCATCTTAACCAAATATTTTACAGTCACTTCGTTATTGCATTTCAAATCATCCTGGGGGTCAATCATTACATGGGGTTGTCGACCAAAAAGAATCTCAAAGGGTGATAGGTTAAGTGGGGACCTGGGAGTGGTTCTGATGCTGTACAATACAAGTGGCAAAGCTTCTGGCCACAACAATCCAGTTTCAGCCATTACTTTGCTCAGCTTGTTCTTAATAGTGCTGTTTACTCTTTCCACCTTCGCACTCGCCTGTGGGCGGTACGGAGTATGCAGCTTGCTATTAATTCCCATCAGTTTACACACAACCTGAAAGACTTCACCTGTAAAATGGCAATTATTCTAGGGATACCATATCTACACACAAATTCCTGCACAATTTTCTTTGCAGTGAACGTAGCAGTATTTGTGGCAGCGGGGAACGCTTCTACCCAATTGGAAAACACATCAATATAGACTAACACATATTTAAAATTTCTGCAGGGTGGTAACTGTATGAAATCAATCTGTATTACCTGGAAAGGGCCGTCTGTCGATGGGATATGGAATGGTTCTGTTGGTATTGACTTTCCAATATTCTTCCTCAAGCAGATAAGACATGTCATTGCTCTCTTACCCGCATGAGAAGAGAATCCTGGCGCACACCAGTAGGCTCTCACCAGCTTACACATACCCTCTTTACCCAGATGAGTCAGACCGTGTGCCGCCTCAGCTAAGCTTGGAAGATATGCTCTGGGGGCTACTGGCTTACCCTGTCCATCTGTCCAGAGTCCTGAGGACTCCTGGCCATACCCCTTTGACTTCCAGACTGCCTTTTCCTGTGGAGAACACAAATTTTGCATTTCACTTAATTTTTGTGTGTTGACGGTGTTGAATACCATCAGTGATGTGTGATATCTGTTTGTATGGGGGTGCTGGCTGCTGATTTAGCAGCTTCGTCTGCCCGGCTGTTACCAAGTGACACTGGGTCTTGACTGTAAGTATGGGCTTTGCACTTGATATCAGC
Organism: Pseudophryne corroboree; assembly: GCF_028390025.1. Lineage (NCBI taxonomy): Eukaryota > Metazoa > Chordata > Amphibia > Anura > Myobatrachidae > Pseudophryne > Pseudophryne corroboree. The sequence goes on along the minus strand of NC_086446.1, from coordinate 434,111,672 downwards.
CACTCTGTCTGGTTCTTGTATCGCTGTTAGAAGCCTTTTTATGTGGGATGCATGCGCTACAGGTGTGCCAGCTGCCGTCATGAAATTTCTGAGGCGCCATAGGGCCCCGAAATCATGCACTACTCCAAAGGCATACCTAGAATCTGTATATATATTGGCTGACTTACCCTTGGCCAATTCACACGCTCTGGTTAGGGCGACCAGCTCAGCAACTTGTGCTGAGTGCGGTGGGCCCAGGGGCTCAGCTTCTATGATACCTCTGTCATCTACGACTGCGTATCCAGTACACAAGTCTCCCGAGTCCGTCTGTGGCAACTACCGTCAGTGTAAAAAGTAAAATCTACGCCTTCCAGTGGGTTGTCACTAATGTCGGGTCTTGCAGTGAACGTTTGGTTCAGATATTCCATACAATCATGTGTGTCAGTGTCTGTACTAAATCCTCCTTCACCATCATTCTCATCCTCCACCCTTTGTGCCTGTCCAGGCACACCTGGCAGATAAGTTGCAGGATTTAGTGCGCTGCATCTCTTTATGGTGATGTTTACACGGGCCATTAGTGCTAATTCCCAACTTGTAAACCGTGCAGATGAGACATGTCTGGTTTGGGCAGAGTTCAGTAAGTCGGACACTGCATGGGGTGTATGAATGGTCAGGTTGTGTCCTAACACTACGTCTTCGCTTTTACTCACTAGCAATGCTATCGCTGCAACACTTTGCAAGCATGTGGGGAGAGACCGCGCTACGGTGTCCAACTGTGCACTGTAGTAAGCTACCGGCCTGCTGGCATCACCATGTCTCTGGGTTAGGACACCTGCCGCGCACCCAGCACTTTCCGTACCATACAATTCAAAGGGTTTCCCATAATCTGGCATGCCTAATGCAGGTGCTTGTGATAGGCACTGTTTAAGTCTCTCAAATGCCAGTTCGGACTCATCTGTGTGAGAGATCCGATCTGGTTTGTTCGAGGAGACCATTTCCTGCAAAGGTAAAGCCAGTATAGAGAACCCTGGGATCCAGTTTCGGCAGTACCCACACATTCCAAGAAAAGTGCGGATTTGTTGCTGGGTTTGTGGCAGTCATGTCGCGAATCGCCTGTATTCTATCAGCGGTGAGGTGTCTAAGTCCTTGTGTCAAGCAATGTCTCAAATATTTTACCTTGGTCTGGCACAACTGCAACTTGTCCTTTGAAACCTTGTGTCCCGTATTAGAAAGGTGAAACAGAAGCTGTTTCGTGTCTTTTCAAGGACGATTCGAGTGAATCAGAACACAGCAGTAAGTCATCTACATACTGTATTAATACTGATCTGCTCTCAGGTTGAAAGGATTGTAAACAGTCATGCAAAGCCTGGGAGAAAATTCTTTGGCTGTCAATGAAACCTTGGGGTAGGCGGGTCCAGGTGTACTGTACTCCCCTGTATGTGAATGCAAACAAGTATTGGCTGTCAGGGTGCAGAGGGACCGAAAAGAAAGCAGAACAGAGGTCAATTACAGTGAAAAATTTTGCAGTAGGGGGAATTTGCATGAGAATGACAGCTGGATTTGGCACTACGGGGAATTGGCTCTCAACTATTTTGTTTATCCCCCTTAGATCCTGCACTAGCCTGTAACCCCTCCCCCCACTCTTTTTCACAGGGAAGATGGGACTATTGGCAGTGCTGAACGTCCTAACTAGGATGCCCTGTTGTAGCAAGCGCTCTATGACTGGGTACACTCCTAATTCCACCTCTGGCTTCAGAGGATACTGTGGGATTTTTGGAGCTATCCTACCATCTTTTACTTGAACTACTACAGGAGCTACATTTGCCATCAATCCAGTGTCTTGTCCATCTTTGGTCCAGAGGGATTCCGGTATTTGGGAGATCATTGCCTCTACCTTGGATGGACACTTGTCTATAACAGTAGAGTGTGACATTAACCTTTGTGGGGTGTCTAACATATCCTGCACTTCCTGAACGTGATTCTCAGGTATATCCAAGAAGACACCCTCAGGAGTACAATATATGACACGCCTCATTTTACACAATAAATCTCTCCCAAGTAGATTAGTCTGAGCCGATGCAGCTAGCAAAAAGGAATGCTTGGTCTGCAAAGGCCCTATCGTAATCTCCGCTGGTCTACTTAAAGGGTAGTGTTGCACTATTCCTGTTACTCCCATTGCTGAAATTGTTTTACCCGTGGTTTTCATACCTACCGTTGAATTTAACACTGACCTGGCCGCCCCTGTATCTACAAGAAAAGGTAGTGATCTACCAGCTACATCAATTGTGACCTCCGGTTCACTACCTAGGCTAGCAATCAACTTCACTGGCTGCAGACTACAGGTGTGGCCTAACCCCTATTGTATATTGTGACCCTCCCGCAGCGCGCTGGCAGCTACAATATGTGAGGGGGGTAGCTGAGAATTTTCAGAGGTCTGCCAGTCCCTCCTAGGTGGGTACCTCCGTGTTTCCCCTGCATGTGGCTCATAACTCCTCCTATGCGATCCCTGGTCCCAATTACGTGTATCATAATGTGGTTCATATGCTGGTCTAGGGGGTCGATATACCTTATGTGTCCTTATACCTACAATTCCGTGCAAAATGTCCTTCCTTCTTACAGTTATAACATACTACTACATGCGACTTACCATCAGGGGTCTGGGGTTTTGGCTGATGCGGCTTCGTTGTAAGGGCCTTTATACTTACTGTCATCAGCTTATCCCCCTGTGACTCCCTGTGCTTAATGATGTTCTGATCGTGCTCGATAGCGGACTCTCTTAATGCAGCCACCGAGATACCTCTCCAGTTAGGTTGAGTGGTTTGTACCCTTGTTCTCAATGTTTCTTTTAACCCATCCATTAATACTGACACAGCTACCTCCCTGTGGTGTACATTTTCCTTAATGTCCTCGACCACAGTGTATCTAGCCATTTCCTGCAGTGCTCGATGGAAATATTCAGACGCCGTTTCACCTTCTTTTTGTCTTATGGAAAAGATTTTATTCCATTTGACAACAGTAGGGAAATATACTCCTAATTGTAGATTGACCTGTCTTGCATTCTCCTGAGTGTATTTGTCAGTGAGAGGTACTTCTACGTCTAATTTACAATCGGTAATGTATTTCGCGGGGTCAATATTGGAGGGTAAACATGCCCGTAGCACTGTTCGCCAATCTTTGTTTGTGGGTTCGGTGGCATTACCTAATTCTTTAATAAACCTCTGACATGCGGCTAGATCCTTTCTGGGATCGGGAAATTCAGACATAATTGTCCTCAATTCTGTCCGGGACCAAGGACAATGCATAGCAATGTTCCTGATGGGAGTGACTCCCTGAGCAACAGTCCTCCCATTGGGGACTGCGATCACCCTGACAGGATTTAGTTCAATTACATCATTCTGAGTTGCTTCTAAAATGTGAGGTGCAATTGTCTCTGCATAATGTACGGTACCGTACTTACCTGTGGACACGACCTCACCTACTCCTCCGCTAGGAGCCTTTACTACTCTTATTGGTTGGTCCGTGCCCACCTGGGTGTCTTGTATGGTGGCTGCTAGAGAGAGTGCCGATATCGTGCTGGGCTCATCTTCTTGCTTGCAGTCCTGAGGGAAGTTTAGAATGGGGTACAACTTGCACGGGTTAGCATTAGTACATTTATCAACTTTACTCTTATCATATACCAGTATGCCATTGTCTGTAGCCACTTTCTCCCCTGTGATATACGGTGGTGGTGGTGTGGTTGCCATCAGTTTCCTGCTAGGTTTGGAACCGGCTGCGTGAGCTAGTTCCCTCTGCATATCACCCTCTTGCTGCCATAAATGTAAACAGTTTGTGTGTCTGACCCTTTTGCTTTTGGGATTTTATCAGACATATCCTAAACCTTAAATTCTGCAACACCTCTGGTTCAAAGCTGCCTACCCTAGGGAATGGTTCCCTATCTTCCGCAGTCATACGTTCCCATTCATTGCATAAAACCTGTGTGTGATCCATACTAATCACACATTATGTACCTCGCTGACCCCCTGGGCCGCGGAATGTCAACCTGAACCCTGGTTGCACGTCCCTTACTTGAGCAACTGGCCCCATATTTTGCAGGTATTGCCTTCTCAGCTAATTCCTACAAAAAACCCAAAATACTCAATATAAGGCACGGTGAAAGTTCAAAGAGTGCTCTCACCCACTCACACCCACGTTGGCCAATACCCCCAAACACTGTAGTCGGCGCCGGTACGTACCCAACCTAGGGTCCCTGTGTAACCTCTATTCCCTGGAAGTATATGGGAGTGACTTACCCTTTCCAGTAAATATTGGTTGTTGGAGATTTCCTGAGCGACCAGCGAAACTCCCTTAAAACGAAAAAAAATGTTTACACAAATCACGCTTGCGTATGCTACACCCAGCACTAATGATCTCGCGATTTTACGCAAAGCTCGTAAAAAGGGTATCACGTTGCGCTAAGTATTGCACTCACGAACGCGCGGTCCAATCGCACAGCGTATAGGTAACTGTTACTTATCCGCCGTACGACCAATGGAATCGTTTTTCAGGCTGCGAAACCTCAGCCGGAGCGTATCAATCAAATGGCCTATATGGGTTTCTTCGCTAACCCCCTGGGCTGCGGCACCTAAACAACAACCTCGCTGACCTTTGGTCTGCGGTACTCTAAACCTTCGCTGACCACCTGGCCTGCGGTATCTGCTACCTTGCTCCTTTGTACTTTAATCTATGTTAACGTGAGCAAGCCAGTCTCACGCCACCAAGTGTCCACTCACCTGGTGTGGTCTCCTACGGGATCCCGAATTCCCTGGGTCCACAAAACCTTTGTTTGCACACTCACGCTCGTTCACTCAAATACACTTTGGTTTTTCTGTACAGAAAATTAACTTTCATTCAGATAAACAGCCTTAGTACCAGAGGTAATACAGTAAAAAAAAAAGTTTTATTTAAACTAAATCTTGGACACTGAGCAATTTGTGCTATTATCGCGTGGCTACCGTTTCGCGCCTAAACTAAACACTGCTATTGTGTAATTTGTACTTAGCGGCCGTACCCTTACGCACGTTGCGTAAACACGCGATTGTGCGTACGTCTTTACGTTGCGTACGCAGTCCCGTACTTTGTCCGAGACACGTGTACAAAGACTGTACGTCCGCAATAGTACAAATCCTACACTTCTATAAATGTAAGCGATATTACCTATAATCGTTTACTTAACACAACACAGTATCTTCCTGTATGAATCTGTTTAACTAGGCCAGACTGTATTTGTGTTTTACTTCCTTAATATCTAGTCTGTTTTAACTAAATAGCAACAAATTTCTCAGCACAGGTCAAAATGAATCTAATAATCACTACTTATGGCAACAATGCGAGCAGATATGCAAAGTACAAAATACAGGTGTATGCGTGTGTTGTGTGCGCATTTGGCGCAAAACAGAAATTCAGACTTTAAAAATAGCTTTGCATATTTACCTTTCGGATTCCACCAGCATCCCTACAAACCATGCAGAGCAGACTCTTATCTTATCAGCAATTGAGAGAGTTTACCAGTGTATCCTACGACCAGGAAAAGGTTTACGTAGGATGCCTGTCCGCCCTTTGCTGATAGATAAAGTCTGCTGTAACCTGCTAGGCTGTGGGTATGTGTTAGGGTCTCCTGCTCTGTGCTGCCACGTCGTCATGGCAACCGGGAGACAAGTGCTAGCGGAGTAACCTGAGCGTAGCTGATACTCCGGTTCGGGTCTTTTGCTGTGCAGTGGTTACAGGCTCTGTGCACGGCAGGGGATCCGGTGCTGGTTTTTGTGCTCACAGTCTGTGAGGTCTGAGTGGGGCGTGGACAGCACCTGCTATATAAACCCTCTTCTCAGGTTAGGCAGATGCTGCTGAATCTTTGTTGGTTAGTCAGTTCCTGAAAGCTAGCTAGTACTGTGTAAACTTTGTATTTGTTTGTTGCTTACTGCAAATAGGCCTTGGGATTTGGTATTACACTCTGCCAATCCAGACCTAGCAGTAAGACTGGAGTCAGTCGTTTAACCTGCTGGGGTTCTTTTGCTACTCTGTGAACCTAGCAAGTTTGCGGCTGTATTCTCAGACTTGCCTGCCAAAATCCTTTCTCACTGTGCAAGGTGTTCAGGTGTCAGTTTAGTGGCAGTAAGCTGAACCAGTGCACTGCAAGTGAGGACTAGGATTGTGGAGACTCTCCTTGTGTCTATTATTCCATCTCTGACCAAGGAGTTTACTGCCACACCCGTTGGTAACCCTTTAGGGTTTTGCTGTTGCCCTTAGCAACAGCATTTCGAGTTCTGTACGTATTAAATCACTACATCTTGCTTCTTTCCATCTGAGCATTCCTAATACTAGGGAGACACCCAGTTTCTTAGCCTTTGGGCTTCTCTGTTCACTTTGTGTTTACTTTGTTACCCTATCACCTTCTGTGTATGTAATGTCATATTCCCCAGTCTGTCTGTGAGTTCATTTGTTTTGCATCCCTCACCGTTCAGACACCAGTACATTCCTGCTGGCACTGGTGTGCATAACATATTCAGCAGCCCAATACTCCTGTTGAAATTTTGTGGGAATATGGAGCATACCCCTCAAAATACTTTGCAACAGGTGGTCGATCAGGTGCAGGTCCTGACTCGACAATTTAATGATTTGTCCATTAAAATGCACACCTCGCAGGCCGCTGGCGGAGCTCCCGCAGCAGCAGTACCTTCAGGGGTTAAGGAGCCGAAAGTAAATCTCCCGGATCGTTTTTCTGGAGATCGCTCGCAATTCTTTTGTTTCAAGGAGAGCTGCAAGCTATATTTTCAGCTTAGGCCTCAGTCTTCTGGGTCGGAGATTCAGCGGGTGGGCATAGTGATTTCCTTGCTACAAGGAGACCCACAGGTCTGGGCATATGGGTTGCAGCCTGACTGTCCGTCGCTTAAAAGTGTTGATGCTTTTTTTACGGCACTGGGCATGTTGTATGATGACCCTGACAAGACGGCCTCAGCCGAGGCTGAGATTTCGATCCTTAAGCAAGGGCGAAGGCCAGTTGAGGTTTATTGTACGGAGTTTCGGAGGTTGGCCCATGATACCCAGTGGAATGACCCAGCCCTGAGACACCAGAACCGAAGAGGTCTTTCTAACCAGTTAAAAGACCAACTGGTACAATATCCCTTGCCTGATAGCTTGGATCAGCTCATGCAGTTATCCATTCGGGTGGATAGACGGCTGAGAGAGCGCAGGCTTGAAAGGGAGACAGAGGTTTCCTTCTTTCCCAAGGGAACCTCAGACTCTGAGGAATTTTCCGAGGAGCCTATGCAGATTGGGGCTACCCGCCTCTCCTCGCGTGAGAAGACGCGGAGGAGACAGCAGGGGTTATGTTTGTACTGTGGGAATAAAGGTCATGTGGTAGTATCATGCCCAGAAAAGCCGGAAAACTTCAGGGCCTGAGGGTGATGGAAAATATCCTGTCAGGTCAGAAGTCGGAATTTCCCAAGAAGACTTTTATCATTCCGGTGACCTTGAAGATCCTCTGTCAAACTGTCAAGACTGAGGCCTTTGTGGACAGTGGGGCCGACGGGGTTTTTATGGACCGCCAATTCGCCCTGAAACACTCTGTTCCCTTAGTACCCTTGGCATCGGAAATTGAGATTTGTGGGTTAAACGGGGAACCATTATCCCAGGGTAAAATTACCTCTTGCACTAGCCAGATTTCTTTGTTTATTGGAGCCACACACTCTGAAAAATTGTCCTTTTATGTGACTGTACTTTTGCCCCATTGGTGTTGGGGTTACCCTGGTTAAGGGCCCACAATCCTCAATTTGACTGGGTCTCTGGGGAGATTCTTAGTTGGGGTACTGATTGTTTCAGGAGTTGCTTGAGCCTTCCAGTCAGGCTTTCGCAGCTAAGTTTGCCAGGATTGCCAGGATGTTATGCAGATTTTGCGGACGTGTTCTCCAAAAGAGTTGCAGAGGTACTACCTCCCCATCGCCCCTATGACTGTGCCATTGATTTGTTGCCGAATGCTAAGCTTCCCAAGAGCAGGTTGTACTCCCTGTCACGTCCTGAGACTCAGGCTATGGCAGAGTACATTCAGGAGAACTTGGTTAAGGGATTTATCAGACCTTCACAGTCTCCAGTTGGGTCGGGGTTCTTCTTCGTGGGTAAAAAGGACGGTTCGTTGCGACCCTGCATCGACTTCAGGGAATTGAACCGTATCACGAATAAAAACTCATACCCACTGCCTCTCATTTCGGTCTTGTTTGACCAGCTTCGTACTGCCACCATTTTTTCTAAGATTGACCTACGCGGTGCGTACAATCTAATCCAAATAAGAGAGGGGGATGAATGGAAGACTGCCTTTAATACCCACTCAGGGCATTATGAATATTTGGTGATGCCTTTTGGGCTCTGTAATGCCCCGGCAGTCTTCCAGGACTTCATGAACGATGTGCTCAGGGAATATTTGGATAGATTCTTAGTTGTATACTTAGATGACATCCTAATCTTCTCCCATTCCCTGGAGGAACATCGGAAGCATGTACGCTTAGTCCTCCAGAAACTAAGAGACCACCGGCTTGGGGCGAAGCTGGAGAAGTGCGAATTTGAAGTTCAGCAAATCGCATTTCTAGGATATATTATCTCCCCAGAAGGTTTCCAAATGGAGGGTTCCAAGGTACAGGCAGTCCTGGATTGGGTGCAGCCCACTAGTTTGAAGGCGCTTCAGCGTTTTCTGGGCTTTGCGAATTTTTATAGACTATTTATCGCTGGATTTTCGTCTATAGTGGCGCCCTTGGTGGCACTCACTAAGAAAGGGGCGGATGTTGCTCACTGGTCTTGTGAGGCCAAAGCGGCTTTTGCCCGTCTCAAAAGGGCATTTGTCTCGGCCAAGGTGCTGCGACACCCAGATCCAGAGTGTCCTTTTGTGGTGGAGGTGGATGCCTCTGAGATGGGTATTGGGGCAGTGCGCTCTCAGATAGGGGTGTCTGATAATCGCCTTCATCCCTGTGCTTACTTTTCCCGTAAATTTTAGCCTGCCGAGATGAATTATGACGTGGGTAACCGGGAATTGTTGGCTATTAAGGATGCATTCGAGGAGTGGAGACACTGGCTTGAGGGGGCTAAGTTTGTGGTCTCAATTCTCACCGACCATAAGAATTTGGCATATTTAGAGTCAGCGAAGCGCCTCAATGCCAGGCAGGCACGATGGGCTTTGTTTTTTGCTCGCTTTAATTTTTTGATAACATATCGCCCTGGGTCAAAAAACATCAAGGCTGATGCGCTCTCGCAGAGTTTTGCTCCAATCCAGGAGACCACCGAGGAGCCATTTCCCATTGTGTCCCCATCATGTATTAAAGTGGGCATTACCCAGGACCTCTTGTCATTAGTCCTTAGAGCACAGGAGCAGGCTCCTCCAGACCTTCCGGTAGGTCTTTTGTTTGTGCCTCCTAGGTTAAGACAGCGAGTGTTCCTGGAATTCCATGCCAAGAAGTCGGCAGGTCACCCGGGTATTGCCAGAACTCGGGAGTTGCTATCTAGGGCGGTGTGGTGGCCCTCGGTGGCTAGGGATGTGGATCAGTGGGTTCGGGCATATGACATCTGTGCCCGAAATAAGACTCCTAGAGGGGTTCCTGTTAGCCCATTACATCCACTCTCTATTCCATCTAAGCCATGGACCCACATTTCAATGGATTTTGTGGTGGACTTGCCCAAATCCTCGGGGATGACAGCCATCTGGGTTGTCGTTGACAGGTTTTCGAAGATGGCGCACTTCGTTCCATTGGTTGGGCTGCCATCGGCCAGACGCCTGTCTGAATTATTTATGCTGCATGTTGTGCGCCTCCACGGGTTGCCACTTGATGTGGTCTCTGACCGTGGATCCCAGTTTGTGGCCAAATTCTGGAGGGCATTTTGTTCCGATCTCCAGATTTCTGTCAGCTTGTCGTCAGGCTACCATCCGCAGTCTAATGGGCAGACTGAAAGGGTGCACCAGTCCTTGGAGCAGTTCCTCAGGTGTTATGTCTCCAAGTGTTAGACTGACTGGGTGGCTCATCTGTCCATGGCGGAGTTTGCCTATAACAACGCGGCTCACTCTGCTACAGGGATCTCTCCCTTCCTTTGTGTGTATGGGCATCATCCTAAGGCCAATTCTTTTGACCCCCTGGACTCCACGCCTGGTGGTTCCTCTGTGGTTTCGGTCCTTAGAGGTATTTGGAGGAAAGTGAAGAAAGCCCTTGTGTCTGTGTCATTAGTGACCAAAAGGGTTTTTGATAAGCGGAAAAGACCCTGCAGCTTCAAATTAGGAGACTTCGTCTGGTTGTCTACCAAGAATTTGAAGTTGAGACAGCCATCTCATAAGTTAGGCCCCCGGTTCATCGATCCTTATAAGATCACTAGGGTTATCAATCCGGTGGCATTTCAGTTAGATCTACCCCGTTCTTTGGGTATCAATAAAACATTTCATTGTTCCCTTTTAAAACGGGCGATTAGTAATCCTTCCAGTGGAAGACCTTCCCCTCTTCTGATACGTGGCCAGAGGGAGTTTGTTGTTGAAAGGATTCTTGACTCCAAGATGGTTCGGGGTCGGCTGTCATTTTTTGTGCACTGGAAGGGATATGGCCCGGAGGAGCGGTCGTGGGTGCGCAGTTGTGATCTTCATGCCCCCAGACTGTTACGCTCTTTCTTCTCGCAGTTCCCCGATAAACCCGGTGGTAGGGGTTCTTTGACCCCTCGTCAGAAGGGGGGGTACTGTTAGGGTCTCCTGCTCTGTGCTGCCACGTCGTCATGGCAACCGGGAGACAAGTGCTAGCGGAGTAACCTGGGCGTAGCTGATACTCTGGTTCGGGTCTTTTGCTGTGCAGTGGTTACAGGGTCTGTGCACGGCAGGGGATCCGGTGCTGGTTTTTGTGCTCAGTCTGTGAGGTCTGAGTGGGGCGTGGTCAGCACCTGCTATATAAACCCTCTTCTCAGGTTAGGCAGATGCTGCTGAATCTTTGTTGGTTAGTCAGTTCCTGAAAGCTAGCTAGTACTGTGTAAACTTTGTATTTGTTTGTTGCTTACTGCAAATAGGCCTTGGGATTTGGTATTACACTCTGCCAATCCAGACCTAGCAGTAAGACTGGAGTCAGTCGTTTAACCTGCTGGGGTTCTTTTGCTACTCTGTGAACCTAGCAAGTTTGCGGCTGTATTCTCAGACTTGCCTGCCAAAATCCTTTCTCACTGTGCAAGGTGTTCAGGTGTCAGTTTAGTGGCAGTAAGCTGAACCAGTGCACTGCAAGTGAGGACTAGGATTGTGGAGACTCTCCTTGTGTCTATTATTCCATCTCTGACCAAGGAGTTTACTGCCACACCCGTTGGTAACCCTTTAGGGTTTTGCTGTTGCCCTTAGCAACAGCATTTCGGGTTTTCTACGTATTAAATCACTACATCTTGCTTCTTTCCATCTGAGCATTCCTAATACTAGGGAGACACCCAGTTTCTTAGCCTTTGGGCTTCTCTGTTCACTTTGTGTTTATTTTGTTACCCTATCACCTTCTGTGTATGTAATGTCATATTCCCCAGTCTGTCTGTGAGTTCATTTGTTTTGCATCCCTCACTGTTCAGACACCAGTACATTCCTGCTGGCACTGGTGTGCATAACAGTATGAGGAAAAACTGGACGATGCCCCCAATTGATAATATCGATATCTTTAACCATAAAGCTATACCTTTAAACACACTTTTACCATTGAGCCGCTGCGGCCGCTAGACTTATTACACACGCTACGTACTTCGTACGTTATTTGCGTACAGAGTCCCGTACGTTGTACGTACTTGGCGTACACACGCCGCGCTGGGTGTACAGAGTACGCACAGCGCGCGCACACACTTTTAATAAACTTTAAACCTTATTCGCAATGCAATGTTATTTTTACACTCTAAACCATGTGCCGCAAAGCACTGTAATGATGTTACACCTTAAACCTTACGCAGCGCTGACGGTATAAAGTACCCGCTATGCGCACACACCTTATCAATACACTCTTAAACCTTATACAGTTAAATACACTTTAAACCCTAGCAGGGAAATGAGGACACAACACCGATTTGTAGTTAACCGCTGGGTTCTAACACTACAGTGGATTGATTGAAAGGGGGATAACCGTACAAATTATACACTACAGAGCTAACAAGATAAATCTACAACAGAATAATGGCTACAGTCAATGTATATACGTGAGAATGTTCGCTTGCGCAACCTGGACCAGTCCTCCGCTTATCAGGTAGATAGCGTTCAGAGTCTTCTGACCAGCCAGGCAGCAACAGGCTTTTTATACACAACTTCCATACACAATACAATGGTTACTGTAATCCCTTTGTCTATTGGACACAGAGATGCATCTTTACATTACAGGAGAGGTCATAGGTTGATTTGAAAAGGTGGGCGATGTCTTTCTCAACTGATCTTGTGGGTGGTATCCTCTGGATTCCCGCCGCATACATAATATACAGTAAATACAGTTTATATCTATATTCTACTTCTGCACATAACTATACGCAGGAACATGCAATCTTTCTAACCAACACCGGGATGTTACCCTTAAAATACCCTACAGCTGGATACTAGACATCACCCTATAACCTTTGTCTGTCTCTTCCTATCATGCAAAGGTGAATCCCTTAGTCTTGGAATCATTTAAACTGTTGATACTTGTTGATGTGGTGCAGGGGAGCTATGTGTACAAAGTGCACTATTTGGGTTAAATATGTAATGTTCTGATACCCCTCTATGCGCTCACAAACTCCGCCGTAAATACCCATACCACGCGCAGGAACGCGGGAGCGATCATACGCAAATTGCGGATATGTGCACGCACGGCGGGTGTGTGTGTGTGGTTAGTACATGATGTATGCATTACAATATTTTTCGACTTTGACAATATATAAATAGAAATACCTGTGCAAGGATGTATATAAGATTTTTTTGTGATTGTGCAAAGATCAGGACTAACACCTCTAATTTATTACTTATTAGTATTTCAAAATCTAGTTATATGCACTTTAACATCTGTAATATAACCTCTAATTATTGGAAAACCATGTGATATTGCAAACAACATCGCTGACCATATTTTTGGCATGCATATTTTTACCAACTCAAACCACTTAAAAATAGTTGCCGCTCAATACAAATATAATTTATATATTCCAAAATGGCCGCCACTTGTAAAGCGATTACATCTCTATGGGCACTTGCAAACAAAACAGTAGTCTAGGTGACTGCCTGTTATGAAACGGCGAATTACCGCCAATAAAACTTGCGCTGAACCTACAAATGTGCTGTTAGGATGAGGAAAAAAAACTGCCTCTAGGATACTGCGATACTTAGGTAATCTCGCGCATGCGTGATAATAGGAACACAAACTGCCTCTGGAATACCGCGGTGATCACGGGCATGTGCGATAATTATTTCCGAACGCTGGGAATTGAGGCATTTGATACCATTACCTTTAAGTCGGCTGTGGACACATGGTTTTCCAATACTGACCCCTGAGGAAGTCCCAATAATTTGAAGGGATGGAACGCGTTGGACACCCACAGCTACTCATAATTTGATGCATGATATGCAGATAAGCATTCATTTACTGTTACATTGTACGAGTACATTTACTATGTCTGTGATGTGATAAATATGTTAAATGTTCTCGCACTATCAGGGTCTTCTTTCCTGCTGGGAGTTTTTGTTTAACGTACACAGTGTAGATCTCCGGAAGAATCCATACAGTCACCTATGTTTCTAGGGAAATGAATGTGAATTGTACCATTTTCACATGGGTGATTGCCTTTTTCTCTTACGTCCTAGAGGATGCTGGGGACTCCGTAAGGACCATGGGGATAGACGGGCTCCGCAGGAGACATGGGCACTTTAAGAAAGACTTTAGGTATGGGTGTGCACTGACTCCTCCCTCTATGCCACTCCTCCAGACCTCCGTTTACTACTGTGCCCAGAGGAGACTGGGTGCATTACAGGGAGCTCTCCTGAGTTTCCTGTCAGAAAGTATATTTGTTAGGTTTTTTATTTTCAGGGAGCCTGCTGGCAACAGACTCCCTGCATCGAGGGACTGAGGTGAGAGAAGCAGACCTACTTCTGTGAGTTTCAAGGCTCTGCTTCTTAGGCTACTGGGCACCATTATACAAAAATACACACCCCAATTCCCGGCGCAAATTAGTCAGTAATATTTAGTTAACTAATTAAACGTCAGCTGCACACACTAAAAGGATTAGCTAAATCCTCAAAGGTCTGAAACAAAGAAAAAGAAAGAAGTGGTGCGCTTCATGTAATGTGTATCTTTATATTTAAATGTAATTTGGTGTCTGCTTTTACTCAAAGCTGCAATAAGTATTCATAGTCTGCTTTTTTAAAATAAAATATTTTTACTACAATTGGTAAACAATTTATTACACTTAAAAACTGTAAAAATCAAAGAATCCATAGTTATATTCCACACACTCAAATAGGAAGCATTAGATGCGCTGTAAAATTAATGGTAACAATGTAGCTCATTTGACACTAAACAGACTCTTTCAAATCTGCTCCATCACAAAGTGTCAAACTGTAACAAATACTGACAAGTTCATAAGGATAGTCTCTCAGGTACTCCTGCTACTGGCGTCCCAGTGCAGGGGATTGCTGCTGTGTAATAATTACCCGAACCTGCGGGAATATCTAATGGTGCAGATACCCAGAGAGATGCACGTCCTTGTAGCTTTCAGTCAGTGCGCCCACCGCCGGCACTATTAACGGTGCAGATCTCTATCCTGGCGGGCGGATATGTGATGCTCCGAATTACCGCTATTGCAGTATTGCCACTGGAGATGATGCAGTCTCTGTCCTGGCTAGCGGATAGAAGGAGCTCCGGTTAGCGCTTCCAGTGAAGCCGCTAGAAACAGCGCTTGTAAAGATGCTTCCGTCAGTGTGTGGATACAAACAGGGAGATGACGTCAACGCGTTTCGTCCCGTCACAACTCGGGACTTCCTCAAGACTATAGGGCTCATTCAATCTTAGCCCTTATTTAACTCCCCGTAAGGACCGCCTCTAATTATAATTACACACACCAGTGTGTTAAGATCTCGGTCTTTAGAATGACATGTATACTGACCTCCTTTTGTTGTAATTACCCACACCAGTGTGCTAAATCTAGGTCCTTAGAATTGCATATATACTAACAGCAATATAAACAGTTAAAATGAATAATAAAAAGCAGACTCTAAACACTTAGTAAACGACTAGTATTTCTATATGGATAGACACCTATATACATATATACAAAGGCAATATGATAACTGTCGACAATCAAAGTAATTGATTACATTTAAACAATAAAAGTGCAATGTTAACATTGATATTAACATTAATATCACCAGCATTGATATTTAGATTTTAATTATTAGCATTTTAATCGCAATAACAATATTAACATTTATAATCTACAATTTATAATTTTTCATCAACATTCGGCATATATTTGTATCTAAGTATAATTCAAAATCGAATAGGATTAGAAAGATTATTAACACGAATTTTGGAATATTAAAACAAGACCCCGTGTTGAATAAGCACATTGGTGATAAACCAAGGATGATCTAGAAGAAAAATACTAATTTAAGGAATCTATTAGCACCGAGTGATTTGAGGACAATCAAACAATCTAATGAAGATCAGTCAAAATACTGGCTTCCCAATAGACCTTGTGGTAGTTATAGGTGTAATAAATCTACTTGCCTTACTTGTGGATATATGAATAACGGGTCAACAAATGTTACATCTTGTAGTAGTGGGGGGAGTTTTCCGATTAAACAATATCTAAATTGTGAATCCACTTATTCTGTGTATGTATTACAATGTCCGTGCCGACTGCAATATGTCGGCACGACTATTAGAACAATTAAATGTCGTTTTAGGGAACATAGGCGCAATATTATTAATAAATCCATTAAACATAGTGTCTCAAGACACTTTATTAAATGTCATAATGGGGACCCTAAGGGGTTGTCTCTAATAGTGGTGGAACAATTTTGCAATACTAGGAGGGGTGGGAATAGATATCGGCAGTTATGCATTGGAGAATCTGCTTGGATATTTAAATTGGATACGTTAAGTCCCAAGGGACTTAACGAGGCTATCGATTACACCTGCTTAGATTAGGTTAATTTATATGCCGAATGTTGATGGAAAATTATAGATTATAAATGTTAATATTGTTGTTGCGATTAAAATTATAATTAAAATCTAAATATCAATGCTGGTGATATTAATGTTAATATCAATGTTAACATTGCTGCTTTTATTGTTTAAATGTAATCAATTACTTTGATTGTCGACAGTTTTATCATATTGCCTTTGTATATATGTATATATGTGTCTGTCCATATAGAAATACTAGTCGTTTACTAAGTGTTTAGAGTCTGCTTTTTATTATTAATTTTAACTGTGTTTATATTGCTGTTAGTATATATGCAATTCTAAGGACCTAGATTTAGCACACTGGTGTGGGTAATTACAACAAAAGGAGGTCAGAATTCAAGATGGAATCGCTGAGAGCGGTCATCGCCAGTCTGGAAGGGGGGGGATTTTATGGTATCTCTGGACATAAAGGATGCATACCTTCATGTTCCCATTTATCCACCTCATCAGGCGTACCTGATATTTGCGGTACAGGATTGTCATTACCAATTTCAGACGTTGCCGGTTGGTCTTTCCATGGCCCCGAGGTTTTTCACCAAAGTAATGGCGGAAATGATGGTGCTCCTGCGCAAGCAAGGTGTCACAATTATCCAGTACTTGGACGATCTCCTCATAAAAGCGAGATCAAGAGAGCAGTTGCTGAACAGCGTCTCGCTTTCACTGAAGGTGTTACAGCAACACGGCTGGATTCTCAATATCCCGAAGTCGCAGTTGGTTCCTACGACTCGTCTGACCTTCTTGGGCATGATTCTGGATACAGGCCAGAAAAGGGTTTATCTACCGATAGAAAAAGCTCAGGAACTCATGACTCTGGTCAGGAACCTATTGAAGCCAAAACAGGTGTCAGTGCATCACTGCACTCGAGTCCTGGGAAAGATGGTGGCATCATATGAAGCCATTCCCTTCGGCAGGTTCCATGCGAGGACTTTCCAATGGGACCTACTGGACAAGTGGTCCAGGTCACATCTACAAATTCATCAGTTGATCACCCTGTCCCCCAGAGCCAGGGTATCTCTCCTGTGGTGGCTGCAGAGTGCTCACCTTCTAGAAGGCCGCAGGTTCGGCATTCAGGACTGGATCCTGGTGACCACGGACGCGAGCCTCCGAGGTTGGGGAGCAGTCACACAGGGAAGAAACTACCAAGGTCTTTGGTCAAGTCAAGAGACTTGTCTTCACATCAACATCCTGGAACTGAGGGCCATATACAACGCCCTACGTCAAGCGGAGACCTTACTTCGCGACCAGCCAGTTCTGATCCAGTCAGACAACATCACCGCAGTGGCTCATGTAAACCGCCACGGCGGCACAAGGAGCAGAGTGGCAATGGCGGAAGCCGCCAGGATTCTTCACTGGGCGGAAAATCATGTAAGCGCACTGTCAGCAGTGTTCATTCCGGGAGTGGACAACTGGGAAGCAGACTTCCTCAGCAGACACGACCTGCATCCAGGAGAGTGGGGACTTCATCAGGAAGTCTTCGCACAGATTGCAAGTCAGTGGGGACTGCCCCAGATAGACATGATGGCTTCCCGCCTCAACAAAAAGGTACAGAGGTATTGCGCCAGATCAAAAGACCCTCAGGCGGTAGCTGTAGACGCCCTAGTGACACCGTGGGTGTTCCAGTCGGTCTATGTGTTTCCTCCTCTTCCTCTCATTCCAAGGTGTTGAGAATAATAAGAAAAAGAGGAGTGAGAACAATTCTCATTGTTCCAGATTGGCTACGAAGGACCTGGTATCCGGATCTGCTGGAAATGCTCACAGAAGATCCGTGGCCTCTTCCTCTACGACAGGACCTGTTGCAACAGGGGCCCTGTCTGTTCCAAGACTTACCGCGGCTGCGTTTGACAGCATGGCGGTTGAACGCAGGATCCTAGCGGAAAAAGGCATTCCGGATGAGGTCATTCCTATGCTGATAAAGGCTAGGAAGGACGTGACAGCTAAACATTATCACCGTATATGGTCGAAAATATGTTTCTTGGTGTGAGGCCAGGAATGCTCCTACGGAAGAATTCCATCTGGGCCGTTTCCTTCACTTCCTACAGACTGGAGTGAATTTGGGCCTAAAATTAGGCTACATTAAGGTTCAGATTTCGGCCTTATCCATTTTCTTTCAAAAAGAATTGGCTTCTCTCCCAGAAGTACAGACTTTTGTGAAGGGAGTACTGCATATTCAGCCTTCTTTTGTACCTCCGGTGGCGCCTTGGGACCTTAACGTGGTGTTGAGTTTCCTTAAGTCGCACTGGTTTGAACCACTTCAAACGGTGGAGTTAAAATATCTCACTTGGAAGGTGGTCATGTTATTAGCCTTGGCTTCGGCCAGGCGAGTGTCGGAATTGGTGGCTTTGTCTCATAAAAGCCCCTCTCTGGTTTTCCATATGGATAGAGCGGAATTGCGGACCCGTCCTCAATTCTTGCCTAAGGTGGTGTCATCTTTTCATATGAACCAACCTATTGTGGTGCCTGTGGCTACGCGAGACTTGGAGGATTCCGAGTCCCTTGATGTAGTCGGGGCTTTGAAAATTTACGTGGCCAGAACGGCTAGAGTCAGAAAAACAGAAGCACGGTTTGTCCTGTATGCAGCCAACAAGGTTGGCACCCCTGCTTCAAAGCAGACTATTGCTCGCTGGATCTGTAACACGATTCAGCAGGCACATTCTACGGCTGGATTGCCGTTACCAAAATCGGTTAAGGCCCATTCCACTAGGAAGATGGGCTCGTCTTGGGCGGCTGCCCGAGGGGTCTCGGCACTACAACTATGCTGAGCTGCTACTTGGTCGGGTTCAAACACCTTTGCAAAGTTCTATAAGTTTGATACCCTGGCTGAGGAGGACCTCCTGTTTGCTCAATCGGTGCTGCAGAGTCATCCGCACTCTCCCGCCCATTTGGGAGCTTTGGTATAATCCCCATGGTTCTTACGGAGTCCCCAGCATCCTCTAGGACGTAAGAGAAAATAAGATTTTAAACCTACTGGTAAATCTTTTTCTCTGACGTCCTAGTGGATGCTGGGACTCCGTAAGGACCATGGGGAATAGCGGCTCCGCAGGAGACAGCGCACAAAATAAAAGCTTAAGGATCAGGTGGTGTGCACTGGCTCCTCCCCCTATGACCCTCCTCCAAGCCTCAGTTAGATTTTTGTGCCCGGCCGAGAAGGGTGCAATCTAGGTGGCTCTCCTGAGCTGCTTAGAATAAAAGTTTAGTTAGGTTTTTTTTATTTTCAGTGAGTCCTGCTGGCAACAGGCTCACTGCATCGTGGGACTAAGGGGAGAAGAAACGGACTCACCTGAGTGCAGAGTGGATCGGGTTTCTTAGGCTACTGGACACTAGCTCCAGAGGGACGATCACAGGTTCAGCCTGGATGGGTCACCGGAGCCGCGCCGCCGTCCCCCTTACAGAGCCAGAAGAGACGAAGAGGTCCGGTGAAATCGGCGGCAGAAGACATCCTGTCTTCAGACTAAGGTAGCGCACAGCACCGCAGCTGTGCGCCATTGCTCTCAGCACACTTCACACTCCGGTCACTGAGGGTGCAGGGCGCTGGGGGGGGAGCGCCCTGAGACGCAATATAACGGAATACCTTAGGTGGCAAAACAGAATACATCACATATAGCTCCTGGGCTATATGGATGTATTTTAATCCCCTGCCATTTTACACAGAAAAGCGGGAGATAAGGACGTCGTGAAGGGGCGGAGCCTATCTCCTCAGCACACAAGCGCCATTTTCCCTCACAGCTCCGCTGGAAGGACGGCTCCCTGACTCTCCCCTGCAGTCCTGCTTCAGAATCAGGGTAAAAAAGAGAAGGGGGGGCATTTTTGGCAGCAAATAACGATAATAACAGCAGCTATAAGGGAATAACACTTATATAAGGTTATCCCTGTATATATATATATATATATATATATATATATATATATATATATAGCGCTGGGTGTGTGCTGGCAGACTCTCCCTCTGTCTCTCCAAAGGGCTAAGTGGGGTCCTGTCCTCTATCAGAGCATTCCCGGTGTGTGTGCTGTGTTTCGGTACGCGTGTGTCGACATGTATGAGGAGGAAAATTATGTGGAGGCGGAGCAGTTACCTGTGTTGGTGATGTCACCCCCTAGGGAGTAGACACCTGACTGGATGATTGTATTTAAACAATTAAGTGATAATGTCAGCAATTTGCAAAAAACTGTTGACGACATGAGACAGCCGGCAAATCAATTAGTGCCTGTCCAGGCGTCTCAGACACCGTCAGGGGCGCTAAAACGCCCGTTACCTCAGTGGGTCGACACAGACCCTGACACAGATACTGAGTCTAGTGTCGACGGTGACGAGACAAACGTAATGTCCAGTAGGGCCACACGTTACATGATCACGGCAATGAAAGAGGCATTGAACCTTTCTGACACTACAAGTACCACAAAGAAGGGTATTATGTGGGGAGAGAAAAAACTACCAATATTTTTTCCTGAGTCAGAGGAAATAAATGAGGTGTGTGAAAAAGCGTGGGTTTTCCCCGATAAAAAACAGCTAATTTCTAAAAAATTATTAGCATTATATCCTTTCCCGCCAGAGGTTAGGGCGCGTTGGGAAACACCCCCTAGGGTAGATAAGGCGCTCACACGTTTATCAAAACAAGTAGCGTTACAGTCTCCTGATACGGCTACCCTAAAAGAACCAGCTGATAGAAGGCTGGAAAATATCCTAAAAAGTATATACACACATACTGGTGTTATACTGCGACCAGCAATCGCCTCAGCCTGGATGTGCAGTGCTGGAGTCGCATGGTCGGATTCCCTGACCGAGAATATTGATACCCTGGATAGGGACAATATTTTGTTAACTATAGAACATTTAAAGGATGCACTACTATATATGCGTGATGCACAGAGGGATATTTGCACCCTGGCATCAAGAATAAGTGCTATGTCCATCTCTGCCAGAAGAGCGTTATGGACGCGACAGTGGTCAGGGGATGCGGATTCCAAACGGCACATGGAAGTATTGCCGTATAAAGGGGAGGAGTTATTTGGGGCTGGTCTATCGGACCTGGTGGCCACGGCAACGGCTGGAAAATCCACCTTTTTACCCCAGGTCACTCCACATCAGCAGAAAAAGACACCGTCTTTTCAAACTCAGTCCTTTCGTTCCCATAAGTACAAGCGAGCAAAAGGCCACTCTTTTCTGCCCCGGGGCAGAGGAAGAGGAAAAAGACTGCACCATGCAGCCGCTTCACAGGAGCAGAAGCCCTCCCCTGCTTCTGCCAAGTCTTCAGCATGACGCTGGGGCTTTACAAGCAGACTCAGATATGGTGGGGGCCCGTCTCAAGAATTTCAACGCGCAGTGGGCTCACTCGCAAGTAGATCCCTGGATTCTACAGGTAGTATCGCAGGGGTACAAACTGGAATTCGAGGCGTTTCCCCCTCGTCGTTTCCTGAAGTCTGCTTTACCAAAGTCTCCCTCCGACAGGGAGGCAGTTTTGGCAGCCATTCACAAGCTGTATTCCCAGCAGGTGATAATCAAGGTACCCCTCCTGCAACAAGGAAAGGGGTATTATTCCACGCTGTTTGTGGTACCGAAGCCGGACGGCTCGGTGAGACCAATTTTAAATCTGAAATCCTTGAACACTTACATAAAAAGGTTCAAATTCAAGATGGAGTCACTCAGAGCAGTGATAGCAAACCTGGAAGAAGGGGACTATATGGTGTCTCTGGACATCAAGGATGCTTATCTCCACGTCCCGATATACCCTTCTCACCAAGGGTACCTCAGGTTTGTAGTACAAAACTGTCATTATCAGTTTCAGACGCTGCCGTTTGGATTGTCCACGGCACCTCGGGTCTTTACCAAGGTAATGGCCGAAATGATGATTCTTCTAAGAAGAAAAGGCATTTTAATTATCCCTTACTTGGACGATCTCCTGATAAGGGCAAGATCCAGGGAACAGTTAGAAGTCGGAGTAGCACTATCTCAGGTAGTGTTACGTCAGCACGGGTGGATTCTAAATATTCCAAAATCGCAGCTGATTCCAACGACACGTCTACTGTTCCTAGGAATGATTCTGGACACAGTCCAGAAGAAGGTGTTTCTCCCGGAGGAGAAGGCCAGGGAGTTATCCGAGCTAGTCAGGAACCTCCTAAAACCAGGACAGGTCTCAGTGCATCAGTGCACGAGGGTCCTGGGGAAAATGGTGGCTTCTTACGAAGCGATTCCATTCGGAAGATTCCATGCAAGAACATTTCAGTGGGATCTACTGGACAAATGGTCCGGATCGCATCTGCAGATGCATCAGCGGATAACCCTGTCGCCAAGGACAAGGGTGTCTCTCCTGTGGTGGCTGCAGAGTGCTCATCTACTAGAGGGCCGCAGATTTAGCATTCAGGATTGGATCCTGGTAACCACGGATGCCAGCCTGAGAGGCTGGGGAGCAGTCACACAGGGAAGGAATTTCCAGGGCCTGTGGTCAAGCCTGGAAACGTCTCTTCATATAAACATTCTGGAACTAAGGGCCATTTACAATGCCCTAAGTCAAGCAAAACCTCTGCTTCAGGGTCAGGCGGTGTTGATCCAATCGGACAACATCACGTCAGTCGCCCACGTAAACAGACAGGGCGGCACGAGAAGCAGGAGGGCAATGGCAGAAGCTGCAAGGATTCTTCGCTGGGCGGAAAATCATGTGATAGCACTGTCAGCAGTATTCATTCCGGGAGTGGACAACTGGGAAGCAGACTTCCTCAGCAGACACGACCTTCACCCGGGAGAGTGGGGACTTCACCCAGAAGTCTTCCACCTGATTGTAAACCGTTGGGAAAAACCAAAGGTGGACATGATGGCGTCACGTCTAAACAAAAAACTGGACAGATATTGCGCCAGGTCAAGGGACCCTCAGGCAATAGCAGTGGACGCTCTGGTAACGCCGTGGGTGTACCAGTCAGTGTATGTGTTCCCTCCTCTGCCTCTCATACCAAAAGTACTGAGAATCATAAGAAGGAGAGGAGTAAGAACTATACTCGTGGTTCCGGATTGGCCAAGACGGACTTGGTACCCGGAACTTCAAGAGATGCTCACGGACGAACCGTGGCCTCTACCTCTAAGAAAGGACCTGCTACTGCAGGGGCCTTGTCTGTTCCAAGACTTACCGCGGCTGCGTTTGACGGCATGGCGGTTGAACGCCGGATCCTGAGGGAAAAAGGCATTCCAGAAGAAGTCATCCCTACTCTGGTCAAAGCCAGGAAGGACGTAACCGCAAAACATTATCACCGCATTTGGCGTAAATATGTTGCGTGGTGTGAGGCCAAGAAGGCCCCTACAGAGGAATTTCAACTGGGTCGTTTCCTTCATTTCCTGCAAACAGGACTGTCTATGGGCCTAAAATTAGGGTCCATTAAGGTTCAAATTTCGGCCCTGTCGATTTTCTTCCAGAAAGAACTGGCTTCAGTACCTGAAGTTCAGACATTTGTAAAAGGGGTCCTGCACATACAGCCTCCTTTTGTGCCTCCAGTGGCACCTTGGGATCTCAATGTGGTGTTGAGTTTTCTAAAGTCACATTGGTTTGAACCACTTTCCACTGTGGACTTAAAATATCTCACATGGAAGGTGTCGATGCTGTTAGCCTTGGCTTCAGCCAGGCGTGTGTCAGAATTGGCGGCTTTATCATATAAAAGCCCTTACTTAATTTTTCATTCTGACAGGGCGGAATTGAGGACTCGTCCTCAATTTCTACCTAAGGTGGTTTCTGCATTTCACATGAACCAACCTATTGTGGTACCTGCGGCTACCAGGGACTTAGAGGACTCTAAGTTGCTTGACGTTGTCAGGGCCTTGAAAATATATGTTTCCAGGACGGCTGGAGTCAGAAAATCTGACTCGCTGTTTATCCTGTATGCACCCAACAAGCTGGGTGCTCCTGCTTCTAAGCAGACGATTGCTCGTTGGATTTGTAGTACAATTCAGCTTGCACATTCTGTGGCAGGATTGCCACAGCCAAAATCAGTAAAAGCCCATTCCACAAGGAAAGTGGGCTCATCTTGGGCGGCTGCCCGAGGGGTCTCGGCTTTACAACTTTGCCGAGCAGCTACTTGGTCAGGGGCAAACACGTTTGCTAAATTCTATAAATTTGATACCCTGGCTGAGGAGGACCTGGAGTTCTCTCATTCGGTGCTGCAGAGTCATCCGCACTCTCCCGCCCGTTTGGGAGCTTTGGTATAATCCCCATGGTCCTTACGGAGTCCCAGCATCCACTAGGACGTCAGAGAAAATAAGATTTTACTTACCGATAAATCTATTTCTCGTAGTCCGTAGTGGATGCTGGGCGCCCATCCCTAGTGCGGATTGTCTGCAATACTTGTATATAGTTATTGTTACAAAAATTCGGGTTATTATTGTTGTGAGCCATCTTTTCAGAGGCTCCTTTGCATTTATCATACTGTTAACTGGGTTCAGATCACAAGTTGTACGGTGTGATTGGTGTGGCTGGTATGAGTCTTACCCGGGATTCAATATCCTTCCTTATTATGTACGCTCGTCCGGGCACAGTATCCTAACTGAGGCTTGGAGGAGGGTCATAGGGGGAGGAGCCAGTGCACACCACCTGATCCTTAAGCTTTTATTTTGTGCCCTGTCTCCTGCGGAGCCGCTATTCCCCATGGTCCTTACGGAGTCCCAGCATCCACTACGGACTACGAGAAATAGATTTATCGGTAAGTAAAATCTTATTTTCTCCTAGTCCGTAGAGGATGCTGGGCGCCCGTCCCAAGTGCAGACTACTTCTGCAAGACTTGTATATAGTTTTGCTTACATAAGGGTTATGTTATAGTTTTCATCGGTCTTGGACTGATGCTATGTTGTTTTCATACTGTTAACTGGTTAGTATATCACAAGTTATACGGTGTGATTGGTGTGGCTGGTATGAATCTTGCCCTTAGATTAACAAAAATCCTTTCCTCGTACTGTCCGTCTCCTCTGGGCACAGTTTATCTAACTGAGGTCTGGAGGAGGGGCATAGAGGGAGGAGCCAGTGCACACCCATACCTAAAGTCTTTCTTAAAGTGCCCATGTCTCCTGCGGAGCCTGTCTATCCCCATGGTCCTTACGGAGTCCCCAGCATCCTCTACGGACTAGGAGAAAGATTTACAGGTAGGTTTAAAATCTTATTTTTTTTTAGGCCTAATAGGTGTGACATCGATCCTAGACCACAAGGTGGCAAAAGACATCATCATTCTTGAGATTATTAAAAGCACTTCACTGCATGCAAGCAAAGTCCCTTTTTAAAAAGTGTACTTTATTTATACATCCTCCCCTGTCTGTGTGTGAAAACTCAATCCATAAAACACTTCTTTGTTGAGGAAAGAGGCACAAGATACTGCTGAAAGCTGGTACGCACATAGAGTCATTATTAAGGATTTTGGTTGTTTTGCTGAACATTGGAGGCGCAGAAGTTTTATTATATGTGAATATCTATTTATTATACAAAGTACTTGTCCAAGGTTTTGGGCAGGTGTAGAAAAAATGCTGCATAGTAAGAATGCTTTCAAAAATAGAAGTGATAATAGTTTATTTTTATCAGTTAACAAAATGCAAAGTGAAAGAGTAATCTAAATCAAATCAATATGTGGTGTGACCACCCTTTGCCTTCAAAGCAGTGTCAATTCTTCTAGGTACACTTGCACACTTTTTTTTGAAAGAACTCTGCAGGGAGGTTGTTCCAAACATCTTGGAGAACTAACCACATATCCTCTTTGGATGTAGCCTTGCGCATATCCTGTCACGTCGTGTAATCCCAGGCAGACTCAATGATCTTGAGATCAGGGTTCTGTGGAGGCCATATTATCACTTTCAGGATTCCTTGTTCTCTGGGCTTCCGTGTCTTACTGGCAGAAGACCTAGCAGGCATAACCTAGTCTTTGTATCTGTATTTTGAAAATTGTCTGTTTTTTATAGCTGGGGATTATTTTAGTTCAATGACTAGCCTTATATACTCTGTGGTACTTTGCAGAAGAGTTTTTAGTGTTAAGACATCGCTCATTGCCGTTAATATACTCTTTTCTTCATCAGTCCATGGTAATCCAGAGTCCTTATATTGGGGTGTAGGTGGTAGGGGTTGACTGGGCACCACACAGTTGAGCTTTTAGCTCCCAGGATGTTCCAGTCCTCCTCATATACTCGGCCCCGGCCTGGGGAAACCAGTTTTAGTGTTGGTGCTGTCAGATGCCGGAGCACCGTTCACACAGCTGAAAGAAAAAAGTTTTTACTTAGCATAAACAAGTGAGCAAGCGCTGGGAGTTTGTTTGAGCGCCAGCGCTGCTGCTCCAGTGATCCCCACTGGTGCGGCAATGTCAGTGAGGCTGGGAGACTAGTGATTCCGGTTTCGGGGTTTCTTCCTGGTCGCCGCGCTAGTACACCGTCCAGGGCCCCAGACTGCAGCCGGAGAATGTGGGACAGGTAAGGCAGGTTCCTGTTAGCAAGACCCGCTATACATGCAGTTCATGCCTCCGGTACCTGGGATACAGACCACAGGCGTTTGTGTGAACCCTAGCTGCAGCTATGGGTTACACTAAACCACCAGGGAGTATTTATATACTGACGCTGGGGATAATGGAGGCCAGGGTACCTGGTGGATGATGTCAGCCAGGGGAGCTAAGCGTCCCCTCCCCCAGCCCAGAGCCAGATTCCACAGCTGGGTTTCTCGTTTGAGCTGCCCCTCCCCCACATGCTTCTTTTTTAAGAGTCTCTGAACCACATTTCAAATGGAAACAGGTGTGCTGAAGGGCTCTGTGAATTCTGTCTCCTTGTATACCTTTTCCCAAAGTGGCCAGGTTATACATGCGCTAGTCCTACCTACCACTGTGGTATGAGTAGTTGACTTCAGTGCCCATTGCAATTGTTATTTACTTGCATTGTATGTGACTTGTTCTAGCACTGCTGTCTAACTGCATTTCTATCTGTCAGTTATATCTAGCCCTTTACATTTTCTTTTCAATAAGCCCTGAGGACAGGTGTTCTGGGCTGTGGTACTTCACAATTACTTTGTGTTTTGTGAAGGTGGTCACATTTGCAATTGCTAAAACTGTACATTGTGTGTGCTTAACTTCTAGTTATCTGGTTACAATGTGCCTGTGCTGGTTTCATGTAAGACCTGTGCAGCAGCATTTTCTCCATAGCACCTATGCAGGACGGTTTGTGTGTTAAATGCTATGTGCCAACCCACAATGGCTGCTTCAACCAGCCCCTGTGCATGAACTACCCTGGTTGGCTTATTTTGCACAGGTGTTAATGCGGACCGCTTGGCGCCTCCTTCTTTGCCGCTTAATATGGGGGTAGCGCATCAATTGCCTCATGCATTGCAGGCCCCAGGGGTGTCCTCCATGGATGAACCCATTTACATACTCAGACCACTCAGCAGTTGTTTCAGGCAGACCATCCTCAGACAAGCACGGTGCATAAGCGCTGTATGTTATCCTCACAGTCTACACCGCGGTCAGACTCTGGAGTCCTCAAAGGAACAGTTGGACACCTCTCTCCCGGGTCTCCCTCAGGTGAGGAGAATTGTCATTTCTTGGTGGATGTGACAGCCCTTGTGAGGGCAGTTAAGTCTGTTTTTGTTTTTGAGGAGGAAGAATCAGGGCCTGCGCCTAAAACGTCTCTTTTAGTGTTTAAGCGTCAGAAGGTGATTTAAGGCTGATTGCCCTCCGTATCATGCTGAACTCATGCAGGAAGCTTGGGATGCTCCTAGTAAGAAGTTCCTGGTGCCTAAGATACTGGCGTCTCTTTACCCTTTACCACAAGGACAGTGCTAAATGGGAAATTCCCCCTTCGGTGGATGTTCATGTGGCACGCCTGGTGCGCTTTTCCACATTACCTATACAGTCTGCTTCCTCTCTTAAGGATGAGACAGATAGGAAGATTGAAGCGGGTCATAAGTTTATTTTTTCCCTAACGTTCGCTTCAGCCTGGGTGGCTAGAACTGTGGTGTATTTGGCTGATGCACTCGAGGACAGTCTGAAGGTGGATGGTTTCAGAGACCAGCTGTCTCTTATTGCAGGTGAGCGGCCCGATAGTTAAGAGGTATCCTGAGATATAAGTCTGTTGGCTTCCCGGGCCTCAGCTACTTCAGTTGTAGCTCGCCATGTGCTCTAGCTACACTACTGGGAGGCAGATTCAGAGTCTTAAAGGGCATTGGAAGCACTGCCTTTCGCTGGAAATTGGATTAGATTGTGGCTGCACTTGCAGCTTCTAAGTCTGCTTTTTTGCCATCCGCATCTAACCTGAAGGCTGGGAAATCTTCCTTTTGGATTTTTCAGTTTCAAGGCAGAGCAAAAGGGAAGGCTTTTTCACGGCATGTTGGCTCCAGCTAGGAGACTGTCTCTGACTAAGCAAGCCTGGGCGACCAGACAGCCAACCCCCCAAGCAGGGGGGATAAGCCATCCCCAGGGTGGGAGGCCGACTTCTGCAGTTTGTACCCTCATGGCCCCAGTCACCTACAGACGCCTGGGTGCGAGAAGTGGTCTCTCACGGGTATGCCCTCCCATTTGTGAAACTGCCTACCCAGCCGTTTTTTTGCACCAATCCACCATCGAAGCCAGTTGCAGGCGTGGTGCTCCAAGGAGCTGTTCAAGCTTTACTGCACGTAGGGGTTATTATCCCTGTTTCCCAAGAACAAAAGGGGAAGGTTTTTTTATTCCACCCCCACCCCCCTTTTCCCGATTCAGAAACCCAATGGGACCTATCATCAATCTCTGAAATCCCTGAACAAGTTTTTGCGGGTGCCCAGATTACGTATGTGAACACCACGGTCTTATTGCTCTGGTGTCAGAGCCAGGGGACTTTATAGTATCCCTGGATATTCAGGATGCACACCTACTTGTCCCCCTATAGCACCTGCTCATCAGAGATTTTCCGCTTTGCTGTTCTGCAACAGCATTACCAGTTTCAGGCACTACCCTTTGGGCTGGCTACTGCTCCATGGGTATTTACTAAGTTGATGGCGGTTATAGCAGCTTGTTGCTCCTGACACAATCTCCGGAGGTTTTGCACAACCATCTTTGAATAACTGTGGCCTTGTACAAACTCACGGGTGGCTGATCAATTTGGAAAACTCCTCCCTTGTCCCTTAACAACGGATGTTGTATCCTGGATTCGCAGGAACAGAGGCTCTTCTTGTGAAGCGGACAAAGGGCCTAATTCAGCCCTGATCGCAGCAGCAAATTTGTTATCAGATGGGCAATACCATGTGCACTGCAGGGTGGGGCAGATATAATGTGCAAAGAACGTTAGATTTGGGTGGATGTGTTCAAACTGAAATCTAAATTGCAGTGTAAAAATAAAGCAGCCATTATTTACCCTGCGCAGAAACAATATAACCCACCCAAATCTAACTCTCTCTGCACATGTTATATCTGTGTCCCCCCCCCCCCCCCCCCCTGCAGTGCACATTATTTTGCCCATCTGCTAACAAATTTTCTGCTATGATCAGGTCTGAATTAGGCCCATAGTTGCTAGACTGCAGTCAAGGTTCCGCAACTTACTGCACAATCCCTGGGTGTCCATATATTCGGAAATGCAGGTTCTGGGGTCCATGGTTTCCACCTTCGATATGGTAGAGTATGCCCAGTTTCACTCCAGGTCCCTACAGCATCTGAACATTTCCAGGTGTAATGGGCAGTATCATCAGATCAGAGCCCAGACAATGGCACGGTCTCTGGAGGTGCGTCGGCATTTCACCTGGTGGTTACAGATGTCACACTTGGACAAAGTACCGCCATTTTGGATTCCGGATTGGGTTATCCTCACCACGGATGCCAGTCTCTGTGGATGGGGTGCATTAACTGGTCCACACATCTTACAAGGTCGAAAGTTGCTTGCCAGTCTGTGTCCTGCCTCCAGGGCAGGCCTGTTCAGTGTCCGTCCAACATGCCACTGCAGTTGCCTATCTAAACCATCAAGGGAGCACTCTCAGCCATCTGGCTATGGCAGAGGGGGAGTGCACGCTCCAGTGGGCCGAGGCTCAGCTTCCGGCCATCTCAGTGGTATTTCTGCCAGGAATCCTCAACTGGGAAGCAGATTTCCTCAGTCGGCAGGACGTCCACAATGGCGAATAAGCTCTGCAACCAGCAGTGTTCCAGAACCTGGTAAACAGATGGGGTCTGCCAGAAGTAGACCTGATGGCCCTTCGTCACAATCACAAGGTCCAAATCTACGGATCCAGGACCAGAGATCCACAGGCAGCCTTCATGGATTCTCTAGTAGTATGGGATACCTGTTTCCTCCAGTATCACTGTTACCCAGAGTTCTTTGCAAGTTCAAGCGGCAAGGAGGCAATTAGATACTGATAGCTACCACATGGCCCAGGCACCATTGGTTCACAGATCTCCAAAATCTGTCCATGGACCTGCCATTCCTACTACCACAGCAACCAGACCTGTTGTCTCAGGTACCTGTCTTCATCGGAACCTGGCTCGATTGTCTTTGACGGCTTGGCTCTTCAGTCATCAGTCCTCAGAGCTAAGGGGTTCTCAGATGCAGTGATGCAGACAACGCCATGGGCTCATAAACTATCTTCATCCCGCATCCATTAATGGATTTGGCATGATTATTTACAGTTGTGTGTGCCTAGGTGCTATCACCCTCATGCCTTTAGCTTCTTCAGGGTACTGGCCTTCCTGCAGGCAGGGTTAGACCTTGGTTTTTGCCTAGCATCCTGTAAAGTACAAGTTTTTGCACTCAGTGTGGTTTTAACGAAAGATTGCTTCACTACAAGATGTACCTTTTTTCAAGGAATACTCCATATCCAGCCTTCCTTTGTTCATCCAGTGCCCCCCTGGGATTTATCCATGGTACTGCAAGCTCTTAAGACGTCCTCATTGGAGCCTTTACAGTCAGTGGACCTTAAGTGGTTGTCGACAAAGATGTTGTTTGTTCTGGCTCTTGCAAGAAGTGTGCCTGATTTTTGAGTGCTTTCCTGTCCTCCGTTTCTGATTTATCAAGGTAGGCCAGTGCTCTGGACCAAGGTGGGTCACCTTCCTAAGGTGGTGTCCAAGTTTCATCTAAATACAGAGATAGTGGTTCCAGCCTTTCAGTCCTCGGATCTGTCGGCTGGACAGGCCTTATTGGATGTGGTTCGTGCACTAAGGATTTACGTGGAATGTACCAGAGTGATCAGGAAAACGGATTCTCTATTTGTCCTGTATGGGTTGAGAAGTTCAGATTATGTGTAATAAATATTTAAAATGCCAGCGTTAATATATGCTGCGGACGCAAGGCGCATCTTATTACCATATACGATAAAAGTGCGCTGTACGTCGCAAACACTACATCCCTTAAGAGAAAACAAGCACTCGCACACATTGTCTGAGTTCCAACGCTCAGTGATGTGTATATATTTGATATTAAAAGTATATGTATACAATATATCACATGTGTGTTGATGTGTGTGTGTGTATATATATATATATATATATATATTTACAGATTTACAATTACACAGGAAGCAGTTGTTGCAAAAGAATCCATACAGCCAGCATACATACATTACCCTTTCCCATAGAACATTTCCTCCATTTCTCCCTCTCTCTCAATGCTCAGTGAACAGTCATCTCCATCTCTCCATCTTTAGCTCTCCCTCTACAGCAAACAAACAGCAACTGGAACAGCAACCAGAGCTTTTTTCACGAAGACAAAGCTTAGGGTACAGGCTTCTTTCCTTCTGAAGGTGTTGGCTTTCCACATAAATCAGCCGATTATGGGGGGTAATTCCAAGTTGATCGCAGCAGGAAATTTTTTAGCAGTTGGGCAAAACCATGTGCACTGCAGGGGGGGCTGATATAACATTTGCAGAGAGAGTTAGATTTGGGTGGGTTATTTTGTTTCTGTGCAGGGTAAATATTGGCTGCTTTATTTTTACACTGCAATTTAGATTGCAGATTGAACTCACCACACCCAAATATATCTCTCTCTGCACATGTTATATCTGCCCCCCCCCCCCTGCAGTGCACATGGTTTTGCCCAAGTGCTAAAAAATTTCCTGCTACGATCAACTTGGAATTACCCCCATGGTTCCTTCCTTTTTAAGGGTGAGTCTGACAATCCTCTACCCTGGATGTAGTCAGAGCATTGCGCATTTACGTTTCTAGAACTGCATCTTGACGTAATCAGATGTTTGTGTTATATGATGCTGTTTGGAGAGGCTGGCCAGCCTCAAAGCAGGCTTTAGCTAGATGGATTCGGCTAGCTACCCGC
Source organism: Pseudophryne corroboree (assembly GCF_028390025.1). Lineage (NCBI taxonomy): Eukaryota > Metazoa > Chordata > Amphibia > Anura > Myobatrachidae > Pseudophryne > Pseudophryne corroboree. The sequence continues at coordinate 434,079,278 of NC_086446.1, read as the reverse complement.
TACGCATATGTCAGCAACGCTAGACAACTGCCGTCTTCTATTTTGACACACTCCTCCAGATTAGTAGTTGCGTCATGAGTGGCACGTCAAGGTGCTTCTACACCACAGTTGTGCCATGCTGCAACTTGGTCCTCTGTTAACACGTTCATCAAGTTTTACAAGTTTGACACTTTTGCGGCTTCAGCTTCCAGGTTTGGTAAACTTGTCTTGAATGTTCCCCAGAGCGCTCCCACCAGTGGTGAAATCTTTGGGACGTCCCCAGTGTACTAATTCCAGTGTCCCCTGTGAATGAAAGAGAAAATGGGATTTTGGTACCTACCTGTAAATCATTTTCTCTAATTCTATAGGGGACACTGGACGCCCTCCTCGGCACTGTTTCACATGCTTATTTGTATATAATTTTCGTTTTGACTTTCAGTTGTTATGTCTGTGATTCTTCTTAGATTTCTTATTCTATGAAGTAGAAATTCCTCCCAGAAGATTAAAGAGAAAATACAATAGTGTTATACTGTATGTTACAAATATAAATTCAATGATGCTTCAATAGACTTTTATAGTTTCAACAGTTTTGGACCGCACTTCGAGATGGCATTAGCATATCACATGTACCTCCAAAGAATTGGAAATAAAGTGTAATACTGTAAGAACACTTTATTAATACATAATAAACTAATCTGCCCATACATAGATAAAATAAAATGTAAGCTTATCAGAGATCCTTTTAACCGAAAAGAGGACATTTCATTTGGCAAGAAAGATCTCACTCCAAAAGAACTATTTAGAAGGTATCAAGTGGTGAAGTGTGTACCTATAAGGTAGGTAGCACTGCTGCTTTTTATCTAGCCAGGATAGGATACAAGCAGGGCTTTCTTGGAAAATTGCCCATGAAAACTAGACCGAAAATACCCTAGTTCAGAGGTTCTCAAACGTGGTCCTCAAGGCACCCCAATGGTCCAGGTATAGCCATGGCTCAGCACGGATTGTTAATTAAATTGACTGAGGTGTTACTTAAGTCACCTGTGGCCAAGCATGGATAAACTTAAAACCTGGACCGTTGGGGTGCCTTGAGGACCGCGTTTGAGAACCTCTGCCCTAGTGATATATGTATGAGTGAACCTTTTGGACAAGGTTTAACATTGCAGCATGTTTTATTAGATATTTATTATATTGGCAAACAACCAAATATTTTTATTCCATAATAGTTTGGTCATTTACCATAATAACTTTTCACAAAGGATTAATACAGATGTTCCCAAACGCAGTTCTCAAGGCACCCTAATGGTCCTGGTTTTAAGAATATCCATGGCTCAGCGCAGATGTTAAATCAAATAGACTGAGGAACTAAGTCACCTGTGGCCAAGCACGGTTATCCCTAAAACCTGGACCGTTGGGGTGCATTGAGGACTTCTGGAATAAGCATTTATATTGCATGTTTTGTGATCAGCTGAAAGAAAATGAAAAATACGTGTTCTAACACCCACAACTTGTTACTGAAAAGATTCTGTGTGGCAATACCTGGGACGTTGGTTCATCTATTAACACACACTGCATAAATATTGATCTAAAATATTCACATTGATCTAAATTTGTTTGTTTACGGTTACACCTCTGTACTTAATAAATATGGCCAGTAGGTGGCATCAGAAATCTATTAATGCTTCTATTTTACATGCACCAGTCAAAAGCTAATACTGTAAATGATTTAGTGTATTACATTACACTTCACTATGAAGATATATTGACTGTTTCCATATTGATTTATTCACTCACAAGCCTTATTGTTGCGTTACATTATTACTACTCTACTTTTATATTTAGATGTGTAAACAAATGTATGTATGCATGTATGTGTATATTATATATGTGTGTGTGTGTGTGTGTGTGTGTGTGTGTGTGTGTGTGTGTGTGTGTGTGTGTATATATAGAGTGTCCCTTATTCAAAATCCCAAATCTGTGGATCCCCTATCGAGATAACATATATTTACAGCTAATGTATATAATACATATATCATTATCTCAGAAGGGGACCCAAAAATGTGGGATTTTGGATAAGGGATACTCAACCTGTGTGTGTGTGTGTGTGTGTGTGTGTGTGTGTGTGTGTGTGTGTGTGTGTGTGTGTGTGTGTGTAGATATAGCTATAGCTATATATTTTATAGATATATTTTATAGATATATATAGATATGTGTGTGTGTGTGTGTGTATGTGTGTGTATGTATGTATGTATATATATATATATATATATATATATATATATATATATATATATATATATATATATATTTCTCTATCGTCCTAGTGGATGCTGGGGTTCCTGAAAGGACCATGGGGAATAGCGGCTCCGCAGGAGACAGGGCACAAAAAGTAAAGCTTTTCCAGATCAGGTGGTGTGCACTGGCTCCTCCCCCTATGACCCTCCTCCAGACTCCAGTTAGATTTTTGTGCCCGGCCGAGAAGGGTGCAATCTAGGTGGCTCTCCTAAAGAGCTGCTTAGAAAAAGTTTAGCTAGGTTTTTTATTTTACAGTGATTCCTGCTGGCAACAGGATCACTGCAGCGAGGGACTGAGGGGAGAAGGAGTCAACTCACCTGCGTGCAGGATGGATTGGCTTCTTGGCTACTGGACATCAAGCTCCAGAGGGACGATCACAGGTACAGCCTGGATGGTCACCGGAGCCGCGCCGCCGGCCCCCTTGCAGATGCTGAAGTCAGAAGAGGTCCAGAATCGGCGGCTGAAGACTCCTGCAGTCTTCTAAAGGTAGCGCACAGCACTGCAGCTGTGCGCCATTTTCCTCTCAGCACACTTCACACGCGGTCACTGAGGGTGCAGGGCGCTGGGGGGGGGCGCCCTGGGAGGCAAATGTAACCTATATAAAGGCTAAAAATACCTCACATATAGCCCCCAGAGGCTATATGGAGATATTTAACCCCTGCCTGATTTCTCTAAATAGCGGGAGACGAGCCCGCCAGAAAAGGGGCGGGGCCTATCTCCTCAGCACACGGCGCCATTTCCTCTCACAGCTCCGCTGGTCAGGACGGCTCCCAAGTCTCTCCCCTGCACTGCACTACAGAAACAGGGTAAAACAGAGAGGGGGGGCAAATTTATGGCGATATTTTGATATAACAAAGCAGCTATAAGGGAGCACTTATTATAAGGCTATCCCTGATATATATATATAGCGCTTTTGGTGTGTGCTGGCAAACTCTCCCTCTGTCTCCCCAAAGGGCTAGTGGGTCCTGTCTTCGTTAGGAGCATTCCCTGTGTGTCTGCTGTGTGTCGGTACGTGTGTGTCGACATGTATGAGGACGATATTGGCGTGGAGGCGGAGCAATTGCCAAATATGAGGATGTCACCCCCTAGGGAGTCGACACCAGAATGGATGCCTTTATTTATGGAACTACGGGATAGTGTCAACACGCTAAAGCAGTCGTTTGACGACATGAGACGGCCGGACAATCAATTAGTGCCTGTCCAGGCGACTCAAACACAGTCAGGGGCTGTGAAACGCCCTTTGCCTCAGTCGGTCGACACAGACCCAGACACAGGCGATGACTCCAGTGGTGACGGTGACGAATCAACCGTATTTTCCAGTAGGGCCACACGTTATATGATTTTGGCAATGAAGGAGGCGTTACATTTAGCTGATACTACAGGTACCACTAAACAGGGTATTATGTGGGGTGTGAAAAAACTACCTATAGTTTTTCCTGAATCCGAAGAATTAAATGACGTGTGTAATGAAGCGTGGGTTGCCCCTGATAAAAAGCTGATAATTTCAAAGAAATTATTGACATTATACCCTTTCCCGCCAGAGGTTAGGGAGCGCTGGGAAACACCTCCTAGGGTGGACAAGGCGCTAACACGCTTATCTAAACAAGTGGCGTTACCCTCTCCTGAGACGGCCGCACTTAAAGATCCATCAGATAGGAGGATGGAAAATATCCAAAAAAGTATATACACACATGCAGGTGTTATACTACGACCAGCTATAGCGACTGCCTGGATGTGCAGTGCTGGGGTAGTTTGGTCAGAGTCCCTGATTGAAAATATTGATACCCTGGACAGGGACAATATTTTACTGTCGTTAGAACAAATAAAGGATGCATTTCTTTATATGCGTGATGCACAGAGGGATATCTGCACACTGGCATCACGGGTAAGTGCTATGTCCATTTCGGCCAGAAGAACTTTATGGACGCGACAGTGGACAGGCGATGCGGATTCAAAACGGCATATGGAAGTTTTGCAGTATAAAGGGGAGGAGTTATTTGGAGTCGGTCTATCAGATTTGGTGGCCACGGCTACAGCCGGGAAATCCACCTTTCTACCTCAAGTCACTCCCCAACAGAAAAAGGCACCGACCTTTCAACCGCAGCCCTTTCGTTCCTTTAAAAATAAGAGAGCAAAGGGCTATTCATATCTGCCACGAGGCAGAGGTCGAGGGAAGAGACAGCAACAGGCAGCTCCTTCCCAGGAACAGAAGCCCTCCCCGGCTTCTACAAAAGCCTCAGCATGACGCTGGGGCTTCTCAAGCGGACTCGGGGACGGTGGGGGGTCGTCTCAAAAATTACAGCGCGCAGTGGGCTCACTCGCAAGTAGATCCCTGGATCCTGCAGATAATATCTCAGGGGTACAGGTTGGAATTAGAGACAGATCCACCTCGCCGTTTCCTGAAGTCTGCTTTACCAACGTCCCCCTCCGAAAGGGAGACGGTTTTGGAAGCCATTCACAAGCTGTACTCTCAGCAGGTGATAGTCAAGGTACCTCTTCTACAACAAGGGAAGGGGTATTATTCCACTCTTTTTGTGGTACCGAAGCCGGATGGCTCGGTAAGGCCTATTCTAAATCTGAAGTCCTTGAACCTGTACATAAAGAAGTTCAAGTTCAAGATGGAGTCACTCAGAGCAGTGATAGCGAACCTGGAAGAGGGGGACTTTATGGTATCCTTGGACATCAAGGATGCGTATCTCCACGTTCCAATTTACCCCTCACACCAGGGGTACCTCAGGTTCGTTGTACAAAACTGTCACTATCAGTTTCAGACGCTGCCGTTCGGATTGTCCACGGCACCTCGGGTCTTTACAAAGGTAATGGCCGAGATGATGATTCTTCTTCGAAGAAAAGGCGTATTAATTATCCCATACTTGGACGATCTCCTAATAAGGGCAAGGTCCAGAGAACAGCTAGAGATGGGATTAGCACTGTCTCAAGAAGTGCTAAAACAGCACGGGTGGATTCTGAATATTCCAAAATCCCAGTTAATGCCGACAACTCGTCTGCTGTTCCTAGGGATGATTCTGGACACGGTTCAGAAAAAGGTTTTTCTCCCGGAGGAAAAAGCCAAGGAGTTATCCGAGCTTGTCAGGAACCTCCTAAAACCAGGAAAGGTGTCTGTACATCAATGCACAAGAGTCCTGGGAAAAATGGTGGCTTCTTACGAAGCAATTCCATTCGGCAGATTCCACGCAAGAATTTTCCAAAGGGATCTGTTGGACAAATGGTCAGGGTCGCATCTTCAGATGCACCTACGGATAACCCTGTCTCCAAGGACAAGGGTGTCTCTTCTGTGGTGGTTGCAGAGTCCTCATCTATTGGAGGGCCGCAGATTCGGCATACAGGATTGGATCCTGGTGACCACGGACGCCAGCCTGAGAGGCTGGGGAGCAGTCACACAAGGAAGAAACTTCCAGGGAGTATGGACGAGCCTGGAAACGTCTCTTCACATAAACATTCTGGAACTAAGAGCAATATACAATGCTCTAAGCCAGGCAGAACCTCTGCTTCAAGGAAAACCGGTGTTGATCCAGTCGGACAACATCACGGCAGTCGCCCATGTGAACAGACAGGGCGGCACAAGAAGCAGGAGTGCAATGGCAGAAGCTGCAAGGATTCTTCGCTGGGCAGAGAATCATGTGATAGCACTGTCAGCAGTGTTCATCCCGGGAGTGGACAACTGGGAAGCAGACTTCCTCAGCAGACACGATCTTCACCCGGGAGAGTGGGGACTTCATCCAGAAGTCTTCCACATGCTGGTAACCCGTTGGGAAAGACCAATGGTGGACATGATGGCGTCTCGCCTCAACAAAAAACTGGACAGGTATTGCGCCAGGTCAAGAGATCCGCAGGCAATAGCTGTGGACGCGCTGGTAACGCCTTGGGTGTACCAGTCGGTGTATGTGTTTCCTCCTCTGCCTCTCATACCAAAAGTATTGAGAATTATACGGCAAAGAGGCGTGAGAACGATACTAGTGGTTCCGGATTGGCCAAGAAGGACTTGGTACCCGGAACTTCAAGAGATGATCACGGAAGATCCGTGGCCTCTACCTCTAAGGAGGGACTTGCTTCAGCAGGGTCCCTGTCTGTTTCAAGACTTACCGCGGCTGCGTTTGACGGCATGGCGGTTGAACGCCGGATCCTAAAGGAAAAAGGCATGCCGGAAGAAGTCATTCCTACTTTGATTAAAGCAAGGAAGGAAGTAACCGTGCAACATAATCACCGAATTTGGCGAAAATATGTTGCGTGGTGCGAAGATCGGAGTGCTCCGACGGAGGAATTTCAACTGGGTCGATTCCTACATTTCCTGCAATCAGGATTGTCTATGGGTCTCAAATTGGGATCTATTAAGGTTCAAATTTCGGCCCTGTCGATTTTCTTTCAAAAAGAATTGGCTTCAGTCCCTGAAGTCCAGACCTTTGTTAAGGGAGTGCTGCATATACAGCCTCCTGTGGTGCCTCCAGTGGCACCGTGGGATCTCAATGTGGTTTTGGAATTTCTACAATCTCATTGGTTTGAACCACTAAAAAAGGTGGATTTGAAATATCTCACATGGAAAGTGACCATGCTTCTAGCCCTGGCTTCGGCCAGGAGAGTGTCAGAACTGGCAGCTTTATCTTACAAAAGCCCATATCTGATTTTCCATTCGGACAGGGCAGAACTGCGGACTCGTCCGCATTTTCTCCCTAAGGTGGTGTCAGCATTTCATCTGAACCAGCCTATTGTAGTGCCTGCGGCTACAAGTGACTTGGAGGACTCCAAGTTACTGGACGTTGTCAGAGCATTAAAAATATATATTGCAAGGACAGCTGGAGTCAGAAAATCTGACTCGTTGTTTATATTGTATGCACCCAACAAGATGGGTGCTCCTGCGTCTAAGCAGACGATTGCTCGTTGGATCTGTAGCACAATCCAACTTGCACATTCTGTGGCAGGCCTGCCACAGCCTAAATCTGTAAAGGCCCACTCCACAAGGAAGGTGGGCTCATCTTGGGCGGCTGCCCGAGGGGTCTCGGCATTACAACTCTGCCGAGCAGCTACGTGGTCAGGGGAGAACACGTTTGTAAAATTTTACAAATTTGATACTCTGGCTAAGGAGGACCTGGAGTTCTCTCATTCAGTGCTGCAGAGTCATCCGCACTCTCCCGCCCGTTTGGGAGCTTTGGTATAATCCCCATGGTCCTTTCAGGAACCCCAGCATCCACTAGGACGATAGAGAAAATAAGATTTTACTTACCGATAAATCTATTTCTCGGAGTCCGTAGTGGATGCTGGGCGCCCATCCCAAGTGCGGATTATCTGCAATAATTGTACATAGTTATTGTTAACTAATTCGGGTTATTGTTGAAGGAAGCCATCTTTCAGAGGCTCCGCTGTTATCATACTGTTAACTGGGTTTAGATCACAAGTTGTACGGTGTGATTGGTGTGGCTGGTATGAGTCTTACCCGGGATTCAAAATCCTCCCTTATTGTGTACGCTCGTCCGGGCACAGTACCTAACTGGAGTCTGGAGGAGGGTCATAGGGGGAGGAGCCAGTGCACACCACCTGATCTGGAAAAGCTTTACTTTTTGTGCCCTGTCTCCTGCGGAGCCGCTATTCCCCATGGTCCTTTCAGGAACCCCAGCATCCACTACGGACTCCGAGAAATAGATTTATCGGTAAGTAAAATCTTATTTTCTCTAACGTCCTAGTGGATGTTGGGGACTCCGTAAGGACCATGGGGAATAGACGGGCTCCGCAGGAGACTGGGCACTCTAAGAAAGATTTAGTACTACTGGTGTGCACTGGCTCCTCCCTCTATGCCCCTCCTCCAGACCTCAGTTAGAATCTGTGCCCGGACAGAGCTGGGTGCATTTTAGTGAGCTCTCCTGAGCTTGCTAATAAGAAAGTATTTTAGTTAGGTTTTTTATTTTCAGAGAGCTTCTGCTGGCAACAGACTCTCTGCTACGTGGGACTGAGGGGAGAGAAGCAAACCTACTAACTGCGGCTAGGTTGCGCTTCTTAGGCTACTGGACACCATTAGCTCCAGAGAGATCGAACACCGGAACCTGACCTTGTCGTCCGTTCCCGGAGCCGCGCCGCCGTCCCCCTCGCAGAGCCAGAAGACAGAAGCCGGCGGGTTGAAGCAAGAAGACGTCAAAATCGGCGGCAGAAGACTCCTGTCTTCATATGAGGTAGCGCACAGCACTGCAGCTGTGCGCCATTGCGCCCACACTAACCCACACACTCCGGTCACTGTAGGGTGCAGGGGGGGGGGGGCCCTGGGCAGCAATTAAGTACCTCCTGGCAAAAGCAGCATATATACAGTTGGACACTGTTATATGCATGAGCCCCCGCCATTAATTTTACACAAAATCGCGGGACAGAAGGGGCGGGGCCTTCTTCCTCAGCACTCACCAGCGCCATTTTCTCTCCACAGCTCCGCTGAGAGGAAGCTCCCCAGGCTCTCCCCTGCAGACTCACGGTAGAAAGGGTAAAAAGAGAGGGGGGGGGGCACATAAATTTAGTGCATTAATTATATATACAGCAGCTACTGGGTGAACACGAAGTTACTGTGTGATTCCTGGGTCATATAGCGCTGGGGTGTGTGCTGGCATACTCTCTCTCTGTCTCTCCAAAAGGCCTTGTGGGGGTCCTGTCCTCATATAGAGCATCCCCTGTGTGTGTGTGGTGTGTCGGTACGCGTGTGTCGACATGTTTGACGAAGAGGGCTATGTGGAGGCAGAGCAAGTGTAGATGAATGACGTGTCTCCGCCGACGGCGCCGACACCTGATTGGATGGATATGTGGAAGGTGTTAAATGATAATGTAAACTAACATAAAAGGTTGGATAAAGCTGATGCCTTGGGACAGTCGGGGTCTCAGCCCATGCCTGATCCTACAGCGCAGAGGCCGTCAGGGTCTCAGAAGCGCCCACTATCCAAAATTGTTGACACAGATATCGACACGGATTCTGACTCCAGTGTCGATGACGATGATGCAAAATTGCAGCCTAAAATGGCTAAAGCCATCCGCTACATGATTATAGCAATGAAGGATGTTTTGCACATATCCGAGGTAAACCTTGTCCCTGACAAGAGGGTTTATATGTATGGGGAGAAAAAGCAGGAGGTGACTTTTACCCCTTCACATGAGTTAAATGAATTATGTGAGAAAGCGTGGGATTCCCCCGATAAGAAAGTGCTGATTTCCAAAAGGTTACTTATGGCGTACCCTTTCCCGCCAACGGACAGGATGCGCTGGGAATCCTCCCCTAGGGTAGATAAAGCTCTGACACGCTTATCTAAGAAGGTGGCCCTGCCGTCACAGGATACGGCCGCCCTAAAGGATCCTGCAGATAGGAAGCAGGAAAGTATCCTGAAGTCTGTTTATACACATTCAGGTACTCTACTGAGGCCGGCAATTACGTCGGCCTGGATGTATAGTGCTGTAGCAGCATGGACAGATAATCTGTCTGAGGAAATGGATACCTTAGACAAGGATACCATTTTACTGACCCTGGGGCATATAAAAGACGCTGTCCTATATATGAGGGATGCCCAGAGGGACATTTGCCTACTGGGCTCTAGAATAAATGCAATGTCAATTTCTGCCAGAAGGGTCCTGTGGACTCGGCAATGGACAGGTGATGCCGACTCCCAAAAGCACATGGAGGTGTTACCTTACAAGGGTGAGGAATTGTTTGGGGACGGTCTCTCGGACCTAGTTTCCACAGCTACGGCTGGGAAGTCAAACTTTTTGCCATATATTCCCTCACAGCCTAAGAAAGCACCGTATTACCAAATGCAGTCCTTTCGATCACAAAGAAGCAAGAAGGTCAGAGGTGCGTCCTTTCTTGCTAGAGGCAGGGGTAGAGGAAAGAAGCTGCAACATACAGCTAGTTCCCAGGAACAGAAGTCCTCCCCGGCTTCCACTAAATCCACCACATGACGCTGGGGCTCCACAGGAGCCAGGAGCGGTGGGGGCGCGTCTCCGAAATTTCAGCCACCAGTGGGTTCGCTCACAGGTGGATCCCTGGGCTATACAGATTGTGTCTCAGGGATGCAAGCTGGAATTCGAAGTGATGCCCCCTCACCGTTACCTAAAATCGGCCCTGCCAGCTTCCCCCATGGAACGGGAAGTAGTGTTAGAGGCAATTCACAAGAATTATCTCCAGCAGGTGGTGGTAAAGGTCCCCCTCCTTCAACAGAGAAGAGGATACTATTCCACAATGTTTGTGGTACCGAAACCGGACGGTTCGGTCAGACCCATATTGAATTTAAAGTTCCTGAACATTTATCTGAAAAGATTCAAGTTCAAAATGGAATCGCTCAGAGCGGTCATTGCAAGCCTGGAAGAGGGGGATTTTATGGTGTCTCTGGACATCAAGGATGCTTACTTGCATGTCCCCATTTATCCACCTCATCAGAGGTACCTCAGATTTGTGGTACAGGACTGTCATTACCAATTCCAGACGTTGCCGTTTGGGCTCTCCACGGCACCGAGAATATTTACCAAGGTAATGGCAGAAATTATGGTGCTCCTTCGAAAGCAAGGAGTCACAATTATCCCATACTTGGACGATCTCCTCATAAAGCCGAGGTCCAGAGAGCAGTTGCTAATCAGCGTAGCACACTCTCAGGAAGTGTTGCAACAGCACGGCTGGATTCTGAATATCCCAAAGTCGCAGCTGATTCCTACAACGCGTCTGCCTTTTCTGGGCATGATTCTGGACACGGACCAGAAGAAGGCATTTCTCCCGGCGGAGAAGGCTCAAGAGCTCGTGACTCTAGTCAGAGACCTCTTAAGACTGAAACAGGTGTCGGTGCATCGCTGCACGCGAGTCCTTGGAAAGATGGTGGCATCCTACGAAGCCATTCCCTTCGGCAGGTTCCATGCGAGGATCTTTCAATGGGATCTGTTGGACAAGTGGTCCGGATCGCATCTTCAGATGCTTCAGCTGATCACCCTGTCCCCGAGGGCCAGGGTGTCTCTTCTGTGGTGGCTACAGAGTGCTCACCTTCTCGAGGGCCGCAGGTTCGGCATACAGGACTGGGTCCTGGTGACCACGGATGCGAGCCTCCGAGGGTGGGGGGCAGTCACTCAGGGAAGAAACTTCCAAGGGTTGTGGTCAAGTCAGGAGGCTTGTCTGCACATAAATGTCCTGGAACTAAGGGCCATATACAACGCCCTGAGTCAAGCGGAGCCTCTGCTTCGAAACCAACCGGTGCTGATTCAGTCAGACAACATCACCGCAGTGGCTCATGTAAACCGCCAGTGCGGCACAAGAAGCAGGGTGGCGATGGCGGAAGCCATCAGGATTCTTCGTTGGGCGGAGAATCACGTGCAAGCACTGTCAGCAGTGTTCATTCCGGGAGTGGACAACTGGGAAGCAGACTTCCTCAGCAGGCACGACCTCCACCCGGGAGAATGGGGACTTCATCACGAAGTCTTCACTCAGATTACAAATCGATGGGAACTGCCACAGGTAGACATGATGGCGTCCCGTCTCAACAAAAAGCTACAAAAGGTATTGCGCCAGGTCAAGAGACCCTCAGGCGATAGCTGTGGACGCACTGGTAACATCGTGGGTGTTCCAGTCGGTCTATGTGTTTCCTCCTCTTCCTCTCATACCCAAGGTGCTGAGAATCGTAAGAAGAAGAAGAGGAGTGAGAACAATACTCATTGTTCCGGATTGGCCAAGAAGGACTTGGTACCCGGAACTGCAAGAAATGCTCACAGAGGACCCGTGGCCTTTGCCTCTCAGACAGGACCTGTTGCAACAGGGGCCCTGTCTGTTCCAAGACTTACCGCGGCTGCGTTTGACAGCATGGAGGTTGAACGCAGGATCCTAGAGGAAAAAGGCATTCCGGAGGAAGTTATTCCTACGCTGATGAAGGCTAGGAAGGACGTGACAGCAAGACACTATCACCGTATATGGCGAAAATATGTTGCCTGGTGTGAGGCCAGGAAGGCCCCTACAGAGGAATTCCAGCTGGGTCGGTTCCTGCACTTCCTACAGTCTGGAGTGACTATGGGCCTGAAGTTGGGGTCCATAAAGGTCCAGATTTCGGCCCTATCCATTTTCTTTCAAAAGGAACTGGCTTCTCTTCCTGAAATTCAGACGTTTGTTAAGGGAGTGCTGCATATTCAGCCCCCTTTTGTGCCACCAGTGGCACCTTGGGATCTCAACGTGGTGTTGGGTTTCCTGAAATCCCACTGGTTTGAGCCACTTAAGACCGTGGAGCTAAAGTATCTCACGTGGAAGGTGGTCATGCTATTGGCCTTAGCTTCGGCTAGGCGTGTGTCAGAATTGGCAGCTTTGTCATGTAAAAGCCCCTATCTGGTTTTCCATATGGACAGGGCAGAATTACGGACTCGTCCGCAATTTCTGCCGAAGGTGGTGTCATCTTTTCATTTGAACCAACCTATTGTGGTGCCTGCGGCTACTCGTGACTTGGAGGATTCCAAGTTGCTTGATGTAGTCAGGGCTTTGAAGATCTATGTAGCCAGGACGGCTGGAGTCAGGAAGACTGACTCGCTGTTTATCCTGTATGCATCCAACAAGCTGGGTGCTTCTGCTTCAAAGCAAACCATTGCTCGCTGGATCTGTAGCACGATTCAGCAGGCTCATTCTGCGGCTGGTTTGCCACATCCAAAATCAGTGAAAGCCCATTCCACTAGGAAGGTGGGCTCTTCTTGGGCGGCTGCCCGAGGCGTCTCGGCATTACAGCTTTGCCGAGCAGCTACTTGGTCGGGTACAAACACATTTGCGAAGTTCTACAAGTTTGATACCCTGGCTGAGGAGGACCTTGTGTTTGCCCATTCGGTGCTGCAGAGTCATCCGCACTCTCCCGCCCGTTTGGGAGCTTTTGTATAATCCCCGTGGTCCTTACGGAGTCCCCAGCATCCACTAGGACGTTAGAGAAAATAAGATTTTACTCACCGGTAAATCTATTTCTCGTAGTCCGTAGTGGATGCTGGGCACCCGTCCCAAGTGCGGATTTTCTGCAATACGTGTACATAGTTATTGCTTAATAAAGGGTTATGTTATGTGGGCATCCATTGTTGATGCTCTGTGGTTGTTCATACTGTTGACTAGGTAAGTTTATCACAAGTTATACGGTGTGATTGGTGTGGCTGGTATGAGTCTTACCCTGGATTCCAAAATCCTTTCCTTATAATGTCAGCTCTTCCGGGCACAGTTTCCTTAACTGAGGTCTGGAGGAGGGGCATAGAGGGAGGAGCCAGTGCACACCAGTAGTACTAAATCTTTCTTAGAGTGCCCAGTCTCCTGCGGAGCCCGTCTATTCCCCATGGTCCTTACGGAGTCCCCAGCATCCACTACGGACTACGAGAAATAGATTTACCGGTGAGTAAAATCTTAGTAAATATATATATATAAATAAAATATCTCTCACGCGCACACACACACACACTTATTTAGATATGGAAACAGAAAGCTGTTTTCTCCAGGGCTTCCTGCTGGCACAGTCTGCTGTCTCTGAGCATGCAGTCATCTGACTGGAACTAGTCTTGTCTGCACAGACAGCAATATGGTGCCAGCTCCAGCATTTATCTGGTCATCTGCCGTGTTAGATCTGGACTTCTCTCAGCATAGCACATACTGCTTCCCCATTGTAGTGGTCATGCTGCAGCCAGTACATCAGACAGTACAGAAGTGCCAGGCAGAATTATGGCCCTCATTCCGAGTTGTTCGCTCGGTATTTTTCATCGCATCGCAGTGAAAATCCGCTTAGTACGCATGCGCAATGTTCGCACTGCGACTGCGCCAAGTAACTTTACTATGAAGAAAGTATTTTTACTCACGGCTTTTTCTTCGCTCCGGCGATCGTAATGTGATTGACAGGAAATGGGTGTTACTGGGCGGATACACGGCGTTTCAGGGGCGTGTGGCTGAAAACGCTACCGTTTCCGGAAAAAACGCAGGAGTGGCCGGGGAAACGGTGGGAGTGCCTGGGCGAACGCTGGGTGTGTTTGTGACGTCAACCAGGAACGACAAGCACTGAAATGATCGCACAGGCAGAGTAAGTCTGGAGCTACTCTGAAACTGCTAACTCGTTTGTAATCGCAATATTGCGCGTACGTCGGTCGCAATTTTAAGAAGCTAAGATTCACTCCCAGTAGGCGGCGGCTTAGCGTGTGTAACTCTGCTACATTCGCCTTGCGAGCGAACAACTCGGAATGAGGGCCTATATTCATTGCCTTCAGTGCCTCTTCAGGCCACTTAAGCACTGCTCTTAAACATCATGCAAATACTTTTACCACTTGTCTTCTGGAACCTGCCCACACTTTGTACTCCCATTTAAGTGCATCTAACATGGGTCACTGGCATTTTCCAAACACCAGGCGAAGAACCACACGTGTAGTTTTCCAATTTCCTGAAGTAGTAGCAAGGAAGATGCATTCAGAGAAACTGACCTTTTAAGCAGCATCTTGATAGGAAGGATCAAAACCTGGACCGTGCAGTGTCCTAAATGTAAGAATTGCAGCGTTTGTAGATGTGGCCACCAGTGTGTGTATGTATATAATATTTTCATTTGTATAGTGCTATCCTCCTGCAGGACTCAGTCGCTTTACATACATCAAAACATGGAACATTGTACAAAGGCATTCGAATTACAGCTGAAAAACAAACAAAATTAATTGACCAAGTAAACCTAGAGAGCACAATAGGCATAATACAGGGTAGGTGCAGACATTTTGGGTAATAACTTCTAAGGGTTATATATTCCACTCATGAAAGGTACCAGGTGAGGCACCCATGTTGGGCACACTACGTTGGATGACCCTGAGTGGAATAGGTCATGCCCAGAAGAGATGACGCAAAATGGATGGTTGCAGCGATTTATCCCAGCACAACAGTCAGGTCCATGTCTTTTTGAACCCAACCACAGACCTACCAGGTGAGGCAACCATGTTGGGCACACTACGAAGATTATGCTGTGGGAGAGAAGCCATGCAAGGAGGTATATATGGGAAAACTGACGTGTATTCATATTATATATCCTGTATGAGTAGATCATGTGAGGGACATCCTGTCCATATAGGAACCTTCTGAGGCAACGGTCTGGGGTGCACTGCGTATGTTGCTGCTGGCAGGGTGTGCAACCAGTGGGATTACACACCACACAGACTTAGCATATAGTGGGGATGAAAGTACTGTACATGGTATAGAAACCGTAAGGATGGAAGTACAAGGTAAAGTTACAGTGATAACAAGAAGGTTGAAAGCGTGGGAAATGAAGAGGTCGTGGATAGTTGGTGGTTTGTTGTAGATGGATCTGGCATTCTAGAGGGCACAGAAAAATAGTAGGGATGGGGCAGGGGAGATGTGGATGAGATTGACTGGGTTGTGGGTTTGATGGGGTGGGATGGATCTTGGGGGGAGGAGAGAGCAGGCAGGGAGGATTGGTATGGAACGATGCCAAGGAGCCATAGTGGGTGGCTCTGGGAGTAGTATGCTGGGTGGGTAAAGATAGGTGACATGTAGGAAAGTCCGGCAGTGGACACAGGTGTAGAAGGCAAATCCAACATAGGTTCTCAGGGCTAAGCTGTTGAGAGAGTTTTGGTATGTACAGTAGATAGGGAGTATAGTTAAATTGGCAGAAATGTAGGTCAAAGAGCAGTGCAGGTAAGATTATAGCATAACTACAGTAATGCTGTTCAGAGGACTATTCTAGAAATGGTGAGGAAGAAAATACTAAAATAAATGTTAAAAATGGATATACTAAATAGCAATGGCAATGCAGACAGGACTTTTAAGGGAATAGATGCAAACTGAAACTGGTACAGAGTAGATCTAGGCAGTATTATTTTGATAAACAAAAGCAACAGCTGAGAGCAGCAAGTCTTTAAAATATCCAAGCAGGGAGTTCAGTAATGGTTGTCCAGGTTGTGTTAAGAGGTGGTAAATTAGTCAACTCACAGCAGTGTGAGTAAAGCAGTCCTTTTGGAGTAGATATGGAAGATAGATCATTATCGTTTTTTTCTCTCTTGTTTAAACTCCGGTGTAGCTTTGATTTTCATATTAATATCTCAGAACATTTTACAATAAACACTTACTAGCCTAAAAAGGCATAACAGCCTGATCTCTACTGATTAAATAAGGCTACATACATGTGTATGATTGAGCCCCCTCCGTCAACAAACTCCATCCAGTACACTACCACTAAGGAGGGTATCCTATTATCTGCGATATCGCGGTTTTGTGATAAATGATTGGTAATGCGGTAATTCTGTATCCTATTAGCAGTGATAAGTTATTGCCGTTAAGTCTCCATAGGGTTTATTTCGGATTTCTCTTCACCATCTCTGAGCTGGTGATAAGTAGTGCAAAATCCCTATCTTTTGTTCTGAACCCCTGGTACACCCCCCTGATTGACTAATTAGGCACTTAGAAGTTTTCAATTATTTTTAATTAGCCAATAATGTAATGTTTGGGGTGAAAAAGTGCAAAGTGATGGAAATTGGGGTACAAAGTATGGGACAGGTATATTGGGGTGCATTATGAGTGGAGCAAGTATTTTTAGGCTTGCAGGTGGGAGTAATCTGTCTGTTTCCATTTTTTTTTAAAGTACCCTAAAATAACCCAAATATATACTTATACCCATTTTTAGGTACCCCAAATTTAAGGAGAGCAAGTATTTTGCTGCAAAAATTGCTTTCTGTAATTTTCCACATTAAAAAAAAAAATGCATATAACAGCCATTTGACCCAATTTAATGACACCAAATAGTTTTATTATGGCCACTAATAGACTTCTATTATGTTTTCCTATGTTTGGCTTTTTTAAGGGTACAGGCCTTTTACCCCACTGTCTCCTATACTTAGCTCAGCTGTTGCTGGATAAAATAACTGCATGAATCCCGTTATTGCCATTTTGGAATAGCATAGGTGCGATAAATGGGAGCGAGCAGCGTGCGCTAACCCGATTTTTCGGAAGAGAGGTGCGATAGCATTAGCCATGATCGCATTATCGTGGCTAATTGGATATCCTGCTGAATCATAATTTCTGATCTTACTACAGATTTTAAACTACTACTATAAACTATTGACTATTTACCTAAGTAATAATTTCACTGTTCTGTACAATAATCACAAGCTCCTTAGCAGATGATTGGAGTAGGAATTTCACAATTTACCTGTGGAAGACGAGCAGAGAGGTGTCACCAGTGTAACTCTGATTTCCATATTAATATCTCATAACACTTTGCACTAAACCCTTAACAGCTTGATCTATAATACCTTTTATTCCCCACGGGGCAGTAGTTATGGGCAGTTACTGTCCAGTTAATATATAAACAAGGTTATAGAATACATATGTTATTGCTCGACTTTTATTAGCAGCAGGGGGAAGTATCTCCCCAGTTGTTAGTATAAACAGAGCTATATACTGCCCGGATTGGTGAAATGACTCCGTTGCACTTGACACGTCTCAGGATATTGTTTACTCCCTTCTCCCCATTCCCCTCCACCTTTCTTTTTCACTTCTACTCTTCCTAAATTAAAAATCCCAGCAGACCCTGATTTCTTCCATATGCTGTCTGCTATTCCAAATATTGTTCCTTGACTAGCTTTTTTTTTCTTTTTTAACTGTTTGTTTTCTTATTTATGATTTCTTTATTATCGGTTACTCGACAGTCATTCTGAAAGTCAGGTTTCTTTTTCTCTGTTGCAACAAATAAAAATAATTTTAAATGCCAAGTCTAAGCCTTGGAGAGTGATAAATAGCACCGTGATAAAGTGCCAGCCAATCAGGTCCTAACTGCTATGTTACAGGCTGTGTTTGAAAAATGAGTTAGGAGCTGATTGGCTGGCACTTTATCACTGTGCAATTTATCACTCTCCAAGGCTTGATAAATCTGGGCCTAAGTGACCACTGTTTTGCACATTAGAAAGGTGTGAATAGCAGCATTTATCAGTGGCCTAGTTTTGTCTGTTCTAGAGGTGATACAGTATGTTATGTTAATACCCTATCTATCTTCCAAGGTTTGAGTTATTTATCAGCAATGCAAAAACATTTTTATTTACTGTACACAAACGACCAGGATGTGTGGCAAGAGGCACATCGTCATTAACCATACTGGTGCAACCCTCTTGGCCAGTTTGTGGTGATCAGTGATTTCGGTGATCTCGTCTCAATGTTCTTTTTACTTACTACATTTAATTCATACAGAATTGTAAAGAGGTTGGATGATGGAGATAAGGCTTGGTGTGGTGTTCAGCACTTATAGCACTACCTTGGTCTAATCACACCAGTGTCGTATCTCCACTGGCAGTAGTGATTTTAGTATTGCACTTTAGTTTCTGCAAACGCAAAGCCGCCGCCCTCTGGGAGTGTATCTTAGCATAGCAGAATTGCTAACGAAAGATTAGCAATTCTGCTATTAAGTATTTCCTTGCAGTTTCTGAGTAGCTCCAGACCTACTCCTAGATTGCGATCACCTCAGTCCGTTTAGTTCCCGGTTTGACGTCACAAACACGCCCAGCATCCGGCCAGCCACTCCCCCGTTTCTCCAGCCACTCCTGCGTTTTCTGCTGGCACGCCTGCGTTTTTTAGCACACTCCCGAAAAACGCTCAGTTACCACCCAGAAACACCCACTCCTTGTCAATGATTCTCCGATCAACAGAGCGACTGAAAAGCTTTGTTCGCCCGTGAGCAAAATAGCATAGTTTTGTGTAAAATTGCTTAGCGCGTGCGCCCTGCGGTGCATACGCATGCGCAGAACTGCCGGATTTTAGCCTATTAGCAATTCTGCTAAAATTAGCAGCGAGCGAACAACTCTGAATGACCCCCAATGTTGTAAGACCTATATGTGACTGTTGCTTTAATATTCACACAGAATCTAATAATATATTGTGTTATTTATGCTATATTTATTAAATCATGACCTTTTTGTCTGCACATACTTCTTGTACCTGTGTCCTGTTTTCCATATATTCATTTTTTTTCTTCCTTTGTCCAGGCATGGCGTCCAGTAAAAAAAATGGAAATAACTCACGTTTACAGAGTCGGAAACCGCCTAACCTTTCCATTACCATTCCTCCAACTGAAGGCGAGCGTGAACCCGCACAGATTAGGGTACAAAGCCTATAACAGTATTGCACTCTGTTTGTGAATAGATTGTATTATGTACTATATTATATAATCTTTCCATCTTTCCAACAGCCACTCGCCAAACCCATGTACCAGAAAAGTGTTAGCCTGCAGGAGCCACAGAGGTCAGAAGACTTTACCACAAGTGGCAGGCCTGCCTTCAGAAGACAGACCTCACTGTCACAGAGCATAAAAAGGTAAGGAACCAATCCCAATAACTAAATGTAGAAAATGGCTTATATAAAAGTAAGGAGCTTGTCAGAAATAAATGTATGGGAAGGACTAATTAGAACGCTGTGTATCCCAACACGATTGACGGAACAAGATCTCACTCGGCCGTACACACTTAACAATATAGCGCCTGTTGTTCATGGCCACATGATGTCATCCACCGGGGTTGTTCCATCGACCATGCAGCACAGCAGATTGGGCGACTGGTTTGTGGGACCATGCGGTAGTGGGTGCACACTGCGCTATGTGCACGATATGTCTGTCCAATCAGCGGGATCGGGCAACATATAGACAAGTGTTTACCCAGCCTAATTAATAGGTGGTTCTGTTGTTTTTTTTGCATCCAAGAGACGGGGAGAAGACTCAATGAAGTTGCTTTTGTCTGGGTAGCCTATTCATAATTGTAATTCTTAAGCAAATGTAGTTGGGTAAATGATGCGCTTATAGCATACAAGATTGAATTTAAAGGGGAAGTAACTGCTGAAGCATTTAGACTTCAGGGATTTTCCATTCCTAGCCATCAGATTTCTGGTTCGTAAGAATATCACCAAAGGCAGTAAATATGAAATATAGATATTAGAGAAAAAGAAAAAAATATTTATATATAATAATATTATTATTATTATTATTATTATTATTATTATTATTATTATTATTATAGATATCTCATAAGTTTTTTTTGGGTGTTCTGTGGCCCCTGATTATTTTCATATGTTCCGAAACCAGGGACCAGGATCCCTGTGTAGATTTCCAGCTCCAAGTTAGGTGCACAGTAGCACTGGACTCACCTGAGGTGTGTGAGCAAGGATAGATATGCTCTGTGCTCAGTAATACTGATAACCAACCATAGCCACAGAATGCGTGGAATAAATAAATCCTATATTTTTATACTTTTTTTTTTTAACTGGTTCAAAGATCAAATGATTGAGGTTAAGAGTACACTTACTGGAAACATTATGGATCTGTTTGCGTTTGGATAAACTATTAACACATAATTTGTTAATGTAAAGCGCATTGTAATAATTCAAAAACAAGAAAGCATTGTCTAATCTGTTAAACAGCAACATTGAAGCCTTGTGGACGATATCCCATCTCAACGACATGCTGCAGCCGCCACATTTAAGTACCTTGGGCCTAATTCAGTGATGGACATTGTTCTCATCACTCTGTGTCTTTGGATACAGCATCAAAGGCAAAATGAATGCAGGAAGCTCTGAGGACAAAATAAAGTTTCATATTCTCATCAGTGACTATATACATCTAGCAATCCAGCTCAGATTTGGACTCTTTAACACAACTGTTATAAAAGTGTCATTCCCTCTGAATCCATGTGGTTATTTGAACAAATTGTGTACCTATTTTCAATTTCTAGAACGATTACTTTTTAGTTATCTCACGTGTTTTTGGTTTTATTTATATCTATTGCACATCTTGCGTTTTTTCTTTTTTGCTGTACTATACATACACTCAAGATTTTAGTCCAGAAAGGTAAAAGGTGACTAAGACTAATGTTTAATTTTATTATTAAACCCAAAAAAAAAGAAATCTCATTGGCTAAGCTGTGACCTCCTATAATACATAGTCTTCTTTTCACAGGGGTACAGCCCAGTGGTTCGGAGTGAGCAATGACTGGGAGGGGAAGCGACAACATTGGCAGCGCAAAAGCCTTCATCATTGCAGTCTCCGTTATGGAAAACTCAAACCCCAGTACCAGAAGGACATGGAACTGCCAAGCCAAGAAACTCCCTCCTTCCAGACCACAGAGTCTCCTGCCACCTCTCGTCTGCCCAAGGCATGTTCATTCTCACGTCATTGGTTCACTCCACTTCCAAATAGGGAGAATTGACTAAATCAATGTAGTTAGACTTAAAACAGAAAACCAGTAGTAAACAGCAACACAAACAGTAGCAAACTGCAAAGGCATTTAGGGGGTCATTCTGACCCGATCGCACACTGCAGTTTATCGCAACGGTGCGATCGGGTCAGAACTGTGCATGCCGAAGGCCGGCGCTGAGCTACGATTGCCTTTGCCTGATTGACAGGCAAAGGCAGTCGCTGGGGGAGGGCGGAACAGCGGCGTTTAGCCGCCGTTTCGTGGGAGCGGTCTGGCCGATGCAGGTGTGGCCGGACCGTACGGGGGGCGGGCCGCATCGGCTGCGGGCCGGTGAACGACGATAAAGCTGCACTGGCCGGGAGCTACTCCTAAAGTGCAAAAGCATCGCTGCTGTGCGATGCTTTTGCACTTCTGCGGGGGTGGGGCCGGCACTGACATGCGGGGCGGGATAGCCCGGTGCTGGGAGTCCCCCCGCATGTCTATTGTCATGATCGTAGCCCTGTAAAATTTTGCAGGGCTATGATCAACTCTGAATGACCCCCTTAGTTATATTGGTGGTCTCATTGGTACAGAAACCATGATTAGTTTGGACAATGATTTCTGGACAACCAGGTGCACCATTTCACATTAATCCTACACACACACGAGAAACCCTACTGGATGGAAAAGAAGACTATTAGAGCGATCCACTGTCCAGTACCAAATTAAGCAACCTACTGAAAATAGCCATCTTTATCTGTTGGAGCTCTCATCCAAAACCATTATAATCAAACAATGAGAGCAATAAGAGTCTGAAATGCTTGGTCAAATGTTTATTGCTTATGATGTCTTTTCAAGAAGTAAAATAAAACTGCACTTGTATTGCATTGC
Source organism: Pseudophryne corroboree (assembly GCF_028390025.1). NCBI lineage: Eukaryota > Metazoa > Chordata > Amphibia > Anura > Myobatrachidae > Pseudophryne > Pseudophryne corroboree. The sequence goes on along the minus strand of NC_086446.1, from coordinate 434,056,967 downwards.
TTTTTCATTTATTCTTTGTGTATTTCCTAGATTGTGGATCCATTGGCACGGGGAAGGGCATTTCGGCATCCCGATGAGGTGGACCGGCCGAGGACCCCTCATGTGTGCATGGGTCCAGTGACTCCCGGAGTCATGTCACTGACATCCTTTACCAGTGTACGTTCAGGGTACAGCCGATTACCACGACGCAAGAGGGAAAGTGTTGCACACATGAGCTTTCGAGCGGCAGCTGCTATCATTAAGGTATGATGAACTTAAATTGGTCTGTGTTTTTAATGTTGTAACAGTACAGGTGCCAGGGTGAACCATACCATATTTATTGGCGTCAAAACATAAACGCTAACTATTTGCACAGTGTTTATGCTAAGAGAGCACGCTTACCGCTGCACATCAGTAGGCACCTTTACAGAAAGTCAGATTTGTACACTGTGTCTGAGCACTATGCAGACAGATAAGAATATTATGGGGTGTATTCAATTGATGTCTGATCATTTCTGACGAAAAGGATCCAACATTTGAGTATTGTCCCAACAATGCCAATCCAACTTTTTTGAAGTCGGATTGACATTGTCGGAAACGTGGCTAAAACCTGTCTGATATGGCAGCAAATCCGACAAAACGTGGATCCGCGGCTAATCTGCCGATCCACGTGTTTTCCAACAAGTCGCTGTCGGAAAAACGTCAGGATCATTGAATAGGTCGGAACACTATCCGACCTAAAAAAGTCGGAAACTGACATCTTTCCGACAAGACGGCAGTTCCGACTTGAATTGAATACCCCCCTATATGTGAAAACTACTTCATCATTTTCCAGTTTCACTAGTATTACACTGAGTTGGTCTCCTGTGGGTTATTTCTCCCAATGGATAATGTTTGCTAATGCATTGTTAGCATTAGACAATAATAGGGAAGGTGGCTTTGCCTATTTTTAGATGCTTTTTTCATTTTACGGATAACCATAGCAAGAGTTGGTGGATTGCAGATTAATTGGTTATTAGATGTGCTGTACACTCAAAAACAAATGTTGCATATAAGAGGATAAAGCTTAACAGTGTACTAATTCAGCGCAAGCTAGAAGCTTCTTGCTTTAATGGAGGGGCTATAGACACGTGTTTTTTTTTTTTTTTGTTTTTTTTTAATCTGCGATTTTATTAAAGGCAAAACCCAGCATGTTTGGCCTTTAATATAATCACTGCTTTAAATCTCACTATAATAATCGTAGCTCATTAAATAACTCCATGGAGTCTGTTCTCCTCAAATCTTGATATTTATTTATTAGCAGTTTCTTATATAGCGCAGCATATTCCGTTGGTGCTTTACAATTAGAACAACAGTTATAGAACAAAACTGGGCAAAGACAGACATAGAGGTAGGAAGGCCCTGCTCGCAAGTTTACAATCTATAGGGAAATAGGCATTGATACACAAGGATACCTGTTGCATAATGGTCCACCAGATTGCAAGGTTCTTAATGGGTTGTATGATATGATCACCCAGCAATGTTGGAAGACAATATGTGAGGTTATGTGGACTGTAAAGAGAGGATGTAACTGGATAGGGAAGCATTGAAGGTTATGTGGGTGGGTCTGGAATTTGGTAGGCTTGTCTGAAGAGATGAGTTTTCAGGGAACGTTTAAAGGTTTGGAGACTAGAGGAGAGTCTTATTGTGCGTGGGAGGGTATTCCACAGAGTGGGTGAAGCCCGGATAAAGTCCTGTAATTTTGAGTGGGAACAGGTAATACATATGGATGAGAGACGCAGATCTTGTGCAGAGCAGAGAGGTCTGGAAGGGAGATATTTTGAGATGAGTGAGGAGATGTATGATGGTGCAGTTTTGTTAATAACCTTGTATGTAAGTAAAAGTATTTTATATTTAACACGGTAGAATACCGGTAACCAATGGAGGGAGTGACGGAGCGGATCAGCAGACGATGAACGTCTGGCAAGGAAGATTAGCCTCGCAGCTGCATTCAGAGTGGATTGTAGTGGTGAGAGCCTATGTTTGGGAAGACCAGTAAGGAGACTATTATAATAATCAATGCGGGAGATGATGAGTGCATGGATCAGAGTTTTGGCAGTGTCTTGTGTAAGATAAGGGCGTATTTTGGATATGTTTTTAAGGTGCATGTAACATGATTTAGGGACAGATTGAATGTGTGGAACCAAAGGACAGTTCAGAGTCAAGGGTGACACCTAGGCAGCGAGCTTGTGGGGTAGGGTGGATAGTTGCATTGTCAACAGTTATGGAGATATCAGGTTGTTAACTGCTATTGGCTGGTGGGAAAATGATTCTGTTTTGGAAATGTTGAGTTTAAGGAGGCGAGATGACATCCAAGATGAAATGGCAGACAGGCATCCAGTGACACGAGCCAATACAGATGGTGATATAGCCATTCTCCCCTGCAACCTGTGCTATTGCTAACAAACCATATCTATTCATTATACTATCACACTGGTTTTATACCTGTAATGTTGGCTTCATTTGTAAACCTATCCTGATGAAGTGCCCTATGTTCTGAAAGCCTGTAAACCTCTGCAATCCGTCATTAAACTGTATTCTGTATGTATAGCTTAGGGCATCTCTTCTACGTGATAACACCATGCCATGCTCTGTCTATGTCCAGTACCAGCAAATCTTTAATGAGACCGGATATTGCCAGATGTTACGATTTTCTAATTTAATGGAATATACTTGCTGGTGACCTACCTGAAGAGAACTTATTGCTTTTGCTTTACCTCTATGCAGTCTAGCCCAGTGGTCTCCAAACTTTTTTGAATCATAGTGCCCTAGAGTATCATATTTTCTCTATCGTCCTAGTGGATGCTGGGGTTCCTGAAAGGACCATGGGGGATAGCGGCTCCGCAGGAGACAGGGCACAAAAGTAAAGCTTTCCGATCAGGTGGTGTGCACTGGCTCCTCCCCCTATGACCCTCCTCCAAGCCAGTTAGATTTTTGTGCCCGGCCGAGAAGGGTGCAATCTAGGTGGCTCTCCTAAAGAGCTGCTTAGAAAAGTTTAGCTTAGGTTTTTTATTTTACAGTGAGTCCTGCTGGCAACAGGATCACTGCAACGAGGGACTTAGGGGAGAAGAAGTGAACTCACCTGCGTGCAGGATGGATTGGCTTCTTGGCTACTGGACATCAGCTCCAGAGGGACGATCACAGGTACAGCCTGGATGGTCACCGGAGCCTTGCCGCCGGCCCCCTTGCAGATGCTGAAATAAGAAGAGGTCCAGAATCGGCGGCAGAAGACTCCTCAGTCTTCTAAAGGTAGCGCACAGCACTGCAGCTGTGCGCCATTTTCCTCTCAGCACACTTCACACGGCAGTCACTGAGGGTGCAGGGCGCTGGGAGGGGGGCGCCCTGGGAGGCAAATGAAAACCTATTTTGGCTAAAAATACCTCACATATAGCCTCCGGAGGCTATATGGAGATATTTAACCCCTGCCAGAATCCGTTAAGAGCGGGAGACGAGGCCGCCGAAAAAGGGGCGGGGCCTATCTCCTCAGCACACAGCGCCATTTTCCCTCACAGAAAGGCTGGAGGGAAGGCTCCCAGGCTCTCCCCTGCACTGCACTACAGAAACAGGGTTAAAACAGAGAGGGGGGGCACTAATTTGGCGTTAGAAATATATAAAAAAGATGCTATAAGGGAAAACACTTATATAAGGTTGTCCCTATATAATTATAGCGTTTTTGGTGTGTGCTGGCAAACTCTCCCTCTGTCTCTCCAAAGGGCTAGTGGGTCCTGTCCTCTATCAGAGCATTCCCTGTGTGTGTGCTGTGTGTCGGTACGTGTGTGTCGACATGTAGGAGGACGATGTTGGTGAGGAGGCGGAGCAATTGCCTGTAATGGTGATGTCACTCTCTAGGGAGTCGACACCGGAATGGATGGCTTATTTAGGGAATTACGTGATAATGTCAACACGCTGCAAGGTCGGTTGACGACATGAGACGGCCGACAAACAATTAGTACCGGTCCAGACGTCTCAAAAACACCGTCAGGGGTTTTAAAACGCCCGTTTACTTTAGTCGGTCGACACAGACACAGACAGGGACACTGAATCCAGTGTCGACGGTGAATAAACAAACGTATTCCTTATTAGGGCCACACGTTAAAGGCAATGAAGGAGGTGTTACATATTTCTGATACTACAAGTACCACAAAAGAGGGTATTATGTGGGATGTGAAAAAACTACCATAGTTTTTCCTGAATCGGATAAATTAAATAAAGTGTGTGATGATGCGTGGGTTCCCCCCGATAGAAAATTATGGGCGGTATACCCTTTCCCGCCAGAAGTTAGGGCGCGTTGGGAAACACCCCTTAGGGTGGATAAGGCGCTCACACGCTTATCAAAACAAGTGGCGGTACCGTCTATAGATAGGGCCGTCCTCAAGGACCAGCTGACAGGAGGCTGGAAAATATCATAAAAAGTATATACACACTTACTGGTGTTATACTGCGACCAGCGATCGCCTCAGCCTGGATGTGCAGAGCTGGGGTGGCTTGGTCGGATTCCCTGACTAAAAATATTGATACCCTTGACAGGGACAGTATTTTATTGACTATAGAGCATTTAAAGGATGCATTTCTATATATGCGAGATGCACAGAGGGATATTTGCACTCTGGCATCAAGAGTAAATGCGATGTCCATAACTGCCAGAAGATGTTATGGACACGACAGTGGTCAGGTGATGCAGATTCCAAACGGCACAAAGGTGTATTGCCGTATAAAGGAAGAGGAGTTATTTGGGGTCGGTCCATCGGACCTGGTGGCCACGGCAACTGCTGGAAAATCCACCGTTTTTACCCTAAGTCACATCTCTGCAGAAAAAGACACCGTCTTTTCAGCCTCAGTCCTTTCGTCCCTATAAGATCATATCTGCCCAGGGATAGAGGAAAGGAAAGAAGACTGCAGCAGGCAGCCCATTCCCAGGAACAGAAGCGTTCCACCGCTTCTGACAAGTTCTCAGCATGGCGCTGAGACCGTACAGGACCCCTGGATCCTACAAGTAGTATCCCAGGGGTACAGATTGGAATGTCGAGACGTTTCCCCTTCGCAGGCTCCTGAAGTCTGCTTTACCAAGGTCTCCCTCCGACAAGGAGGCAGTATGGGAAAAAATTCACAAGCTGTATTCCCAGCAGGTGATAATTAAATTACCCCTCCTACTACAAGAAAAGGGGTATTATTCCACACTATACTGTGGTACTGAAGCCAGAAGGCTAGGTGAGACTTATTCTAAATCTAAAAATTTTTTGAACACTTACAAAGGTTCAAATCAAGATGGAGTCACTCAGAGCAGTGATAACGAACAGGAAGAAGGGGACTATATAGTGTCCCGGGACATCAGGGATGCTTACCTCTATGTCCCAAATTTGCCCTTCTCACTAAGGGTACCTCAGGTTCGTGGTGCAGAACTGTCACTATCAGTTTCAGACGCTGCCGTTTGGATTGTCCACGGCACCCCGGGTCTTTACTAAGGTAATGGCCGAAATGATGATTCTTCTTCGAAGAAAAGGCGTCTTAATTATCCCTTACTTGGACGATCTCCTGATAAGGGCATAGTCCAGGGAACAGTTGGAGGTAGGAGTAGCACTATCTCGGATACTGCTACAACAGCACGGGTGGATTCTAAATATTCCAAAATCGCAGCTGATCCCGACGACACGTCTGCTGTGCCTAGGGATGATTCTGGACACAGTCCAGAAAAAGGTGTTTCTCCCGAAAGAGAAAGCCAGGGAGTTATCCGAGCTAGTCAGGAACCTCCTAAAAACAGTGCATCATTGCACAAGGGTCCTGGTAGAAAATGGTGGCTTCCTACGAAGCAATTCCATTCGGCAGATTTCACGCAAGAACTTTTCAGTGGGATCTGCTGGACAAATGGTCCGGATCGCATCTTCAGATGCATCAGCGGATAACCCTATATCCAAGGACAAGGGTGTCTCTCCTGTGGTGGTTATAGAGTGCTCATCTTCTAGAGGGCCGCAGATTCGGCATTCAGGATTGGATGCTGGTGACCACGGAGCCCAGCCCGAGAGGCTGGGGAGCAGTCACACAAAGAAAAAAATTTCCAGGGAGTGTGATCAAGTCTGGAGACTTTTCTCCACATAAATATACTGGAGCTAAGGGTAAATTTATAATGCTCTAAGCTTAGCAAGACCTCTGCTTCAAGGTCAGCCGGTATTGATCCAGTGGGAAAAACATCACGGCAGTCGCCCACGTAAACAGACAGGGCGACACAAGAAGCAGGAGGGCAATGGCAAAAAATGCAAGGACTTTTCGCTGGGCGGAAAATCATGTGATAGCACTGTCAGCAGTGTTTCATCCCGGGAATGGAAACTGGGAAGCAGACTTCCTCAGCAGGCACGACCTCCACCCGGGAGAGTGGAAACTTCATCGGGAAGTTTTTTCCACATGATTGTAAACCGTTGGGAAATACCAAAGGTGGACATGATGGCGTCCCGTCTGAACAAAAAACGGGACAGGTATTGCGCCAGGTCAAGAGACCCTCAGGCAATAGCTGTGGACGTTCTGGTAACACCGTGGGTGTACCAGTCGGTGTATGTGTTCCCTCCTCTGCTTCTCATACCTAAGGTGCTGAGAATTATAAGACGTAGAGGAGTAAGAACTATACTCATGGCTCCGGATTGGCCAAGAAGGACTTGGTACCCGGAACTTCAAGAGATGTTTACAGAGGTCTTATGGCCTCTGCCGCTAAGAAGGGACTTGCTTCAGCAAGTACCATGTCTGTTCCAAGACTTACCGCAGCTGCGTTTGTTGGCATGGCGGTGGAACGCCGGATCCTAAGGGAAAAAGGCATTCCGGAAGAGGTCATTCCTACCCTGGTCAAAGCCAGAAAGGAGGTGACCGCACAACATTATCACCACATGTGGCGAAAATATGTTGCGTGGTGTGAGGCCAGGAAGGCCCCACAAAGAAATTTCAACTCGGTCGATTCCTGCATTTCCTGCAAACAGGAGTGTCTATGGGCCTCAAATTGGGGTCCATTAAGGTTCAAATTTCGGCCCTGTCAATTTTCTTCCAGAAAGAATTGGCTTCAGTTCCTGAAGTCCAGAACTTTGTCAAGGGAGTATTGCATATACAACCCTCTTTTGTGCCTCCAGTGGCACTGTGGGATCTCAACGTAGTTCTGGGATTCTTCAAATCACATTGGTTTAAAACCAGTCAAATCTGTGGATTTGAAGCATCTCGCATGAAAAGTGACCATGTTCTTGGCCCTGGCCTGGACCAGGCTTTACAACTTTGCCGAGCGGTTATTTAGTCAGGGGCAAACACGTTTGTAAAATCCTACAAATTTGATACCCTGGCTAAGGAGGACCTGGAGTTCTCTCATTCGGTGCTGCAGAGTCATCCGCACTCTCCCGCCCGTTTGGGAGCTTTGGTATAATCCCCATGGTCCTTTCAGGAACCCCAGCATCCACTAGGACGATAGAGAAAATAAGAATTTACTTACCGATAATTCTATTTCTCGGAGTCCGTAGTGGATGCTGGGCGCCCATCCCAAGTGCGGATTATCTGCAATACTTGTACATAGTTACAAAAATCGGGTTATTATTGTTGTGAGCCATCTTTTCAGAGGCTCCGCTGTTATCATACTGTTAACTGGGTTTAGATCACAAGTTGTACGGTGTGATTGGTGTGGCTGGTATGAGTCTTACCCGGGATTCAAAATTCCTCCCTTATTGTGTACGCTCGTCCGGGCACAGTACCTAACTGGCTTGGAGGAGGGTCATAGGGGGAGGAGCCAGTGCACACCACCTGATCGGAAAGCTTTACTTTTGTGCCCTGTCTCCTGCGGAGCCGCTATCCCCCTTGGTCCTTTCAGGAACCCCAGCATCCACTACGGACTCCGAGAAATAGAATTATCGGTAAGTAAATTCTTATTTTTGTGTCGGCACCCTTGGGCCAAACATTTCTTAATGAGGAATTTAGAAAGAATATTAAATTAAGTATATTGTGTTTATATGTCATCATTAAGGTCAATTGTGTGGTGAGGAACAAGATTTGCTTCTGTTAGTCCACATATTTTGATGGGTAAAAACAGTACTGGTGGCTGTCAATTACATTGACCGTAAATAAATTGAATTGGTCCTGGACCACCAATCCAATGCACACCTGCAAGTGCCCCAAGGCACCCAGTTTGAGAACCATTGGTCTAGGATATGCTCTTCATTTTTTAAGAAAAGAAAAGGAATTGGCAAGAATGTGCCTCCAGTCTTGCAACTGCTATGCATGTTTGGGGTATAAATTTTAGTCCAGAAAAGTAGAATAGGGAAATGCTCATAATCAATGGAACCATTTAAAATAACATAGTTTTGCTGCAAAATGAGCAGTTCATGAATACACCTTTCACGTCACTAACGCTGATCCAACCTGGATTATTGAACACTGTCTCAAGCCATGTCAAGCTGCTTGAAACAATGTTAACACTGAAGGCTGGACTCAGGTTATTGCTGGGTCATCCCTTTGCACGCGCTTGGTGATTTCCTCTCCAAGTGCTGGTGATCCAGCTCTATGTATACTATTAGCGTGACTCTGGTTGTGCTTTCACTCTGAAGACTACCAGGTCAGTCCTGGGTTGAATTTCCAGGGTACCAAATGAGGATAGGCCTTTTCACACCAAGCCAGGACCCCTGTTGCAATATCCGGGGTCAGGGGCTTAGTGTGGAAGGGTGACTGAGATTTTCACCCTGAGGAGCAGTGCGTATGCTCAGAATGGTTGGCAGCACTGCTAAGTCTACCTATCTCTATAGGTTAAAAAATAATAATATTGTATGGATAGGTTCAACTGCAAGTCTGATTATTTTATGTCCATTATACACTGATATCTTGGTATCTGAGAGTCATCCGAAACATTGGGTTAGTTACGCCTGTTCGCACGCCTATTACACATGAAGTTCTTTGAATTTACAGAGTATCATTGATGTGTTTCTAGGGTCGTCCCATACTAGACACACCCCATAGCCGAAAAGCGGGACACAAAAAAAGCTTTGCTTATCCTAGCTTTATGGATGAGGACACGGTGGATGCCCCGGACACTTTGGATTCCTCCTTCTTTAGTAAGGCAAGAAATATTTTGTGTACTAATAGAAATAACTCCTTACTCTTATCAAAGCTGTTAATGGTTTAAAAAGTAAAATGCATGTCACTGTTACATACGTTTATTCATTGCTGATTGCTAAAGACTATTAGGAGTATGTAATCATTGTTCTGATGGGCACAGGTTGACATGCATGATGAAACGTTCTCTATGCCAGACGATGTCTTTGAATCTCCTCCCATCTCGGCGGCTTATTTTCGAGCCCATGTGCCAACTCCTGACGATAGATCGGAAGGACCCATTACAAATGTGTAAGTAATCCACTTTTACCTTTATACAGTAAGTAATTCTGGCATTTTCCCTTACGTCCTAGAGGATGCTGGGGTCCATATTAGTACCATGGGTTATAGACTGTCCACCAGGAGCCATTGGCACTTAAAGAGTTTAATAGTGTGGGCTGGCTCCTCCCTCTATGCCCCTCCTACCAGACTCCGTTTAGAAAAGGTGCCTGGAGGAGCCGGTCACAGCTAGGGGAGTTCTACTGAGTTCTCTGGGTAAAAGAGTTTTATTTTTTTCTTTCAGGATTTTTTATTTTACAGGGAGGCTGTTGGAGACAGCCTCCCTGCAGCGTGGGGGGGGGGGAGAAGTGTCCGCCCTGCGGGGTCCTGAGCCACTGCTCCCGCTGACTGGACGTTAGCTCCGGGGGGTCCGATCGCGCCCCGCCACAGGGGAACGCTCGCCCCAGCAGCCGGCCGCCACCCCCCCAGATGCTGAACATGGCGAGTTAGTCACTATCCCCCCTTGCAAGCGGAGGGACAGTGTGAAGAGGGCTGCTATTAGGGCGGAAAGCTTGGCCTTGACCGTGCTTCTGGGCGGCTCAGTGTACCTTGGTGCGGCGCTGGGGGGAGCGTCCTGGGCCTGCTCCAGACCCCACACTGGTCATCTCCTGACAGGGTCTGCGGGTCCGGGTCAGCCACTGTTCCTCAAAGCCAGTATAATCTCTTTACAGTGCGGGAAGCCGGCGCCATTGAAGGGGGGCGGAGCTTCTCCTCAGAGTGGACCCAGCAGCGTTCAGCGCCATTTTTCCTGCCTGCTCTCACTGCCAAGTGGATCCAGGTCCCTCCAGAGCAATCTCCAGCTATCTGTACGGTACCAAAGGGGTTGTAGAAGGAGGGGGAAGCTGTGTACAGGCTGTCACTTATTAAGGGACACAGTCAGCGCTGGTTAGGGACTCCCTATACCTTTAATAGCGCTGTGTATGGGTTGGCTCCAATCTCTGTGTCTCTCTGCCATTCTTTGGGGGAAAACTCTGCCTTCATAATACCGTGTGTGTGTGTGTGTTAACATGTCTAGGGACAATGTATCATATGCTGCAGAGGATTTATCCTCTCAAGAGGACTCCGTTCCATGTAATCAGGATTGCACAGTTTTAGCGCAGATCCCGGCTAAAGAGCCAGAATGGTTAGTCTCTCTGAGGGGGAATATTTCCCAGATTTCTGATAGAATTGCTAGGAATGAGCATGCCACTCAGGTCCTCCAGTCCTCTATGGTTGTTTGGTCTGATACTGCCTCCTTGGGGTCCCCTGCGATTCATTCTCAGAAAAGTGCACTTGCAATGTTGCAGGATGACACGGACACCGACTCTTACACTGCAGACGATGACGGGGATGTGTCGAGGGGAACGGCATCACTTGCCAAGGGGTTACAGTTGATGATTGCGGCCGTTAGAGAAGTTTTGCACATTTCGGACACAGCTCCGGAACAGGTGGAGGAGGCCTTCTTTACAGAAAACAGGAAGCCCCCCCTCACCTTCCCAGCATCCAAAGAATTAAACGCTATCTTTGAAAAGGCTTGGGAAACTCCGGAAAATACATTTCAGATCCCTAAGAGGGTTTTGGTTGCTTTTCCTTTCCCAGAGGAAGATAGGAAAAAATGGGAGTCCCCGCCGTTGGTCGATGCCTCTGTATCTAGGCTGTCCAAACAAGTGGTGCTGCCGGTACCAGGATCTACCGTGTTGAAAGACCCGGTGGATCGCAAGATGGATGCTACGTTAAAATCCATGTACACGGCTTCTGGGGCTATATTAAGGCCTACTATAGTCTGTGCTTGGATTGCAAAGCTATTGCCAGGTGGTCTTATCACTATGCAGGAAGAATCAGCTATGCTGGATAAAGATGACGTTGATATGTTTTTACGCCATATTCAGGATTCTGCAGGGTTCCTAGTGGATTCCATGAAGGACCTGGGCTCCATGGCTGCGGGGATCTCCTCCATGTCCGTCTCTGCTCGCAAGGGTCTCTGGCTGCGCCAATGGTCTGCGGATGCGGAATCCACTAAGAGCGTGGAGTGCCTACCCTACACGAGTCAGGCTCTCTTTGGGGAGGCGCTGGATGCGTGGATTGCCACAGCTATCGCGGGTAAGTCTACTTTTCTCCCCTCAGCTGCACCGGCCACGAAGAAGACTTTTACACCAGCCGCTTCACAGTCCTTTCGGCCCGCAAGGCAAAGAAAAAACAAGCCTTCAAACACCTTCTTCAGAGGTGGTCGTGCTAAAGGAAAGAAACCTGCTCCCGCAGGTTCCCAGACCCAGAAGCCTGCTTCTGATGCCACTAAGCCCTCCACATGACGGTGGATGGCTGGGCCTGGAGGACAGTCAGGTGGGGGCGAGACTCCGACAGTTCAGCCACGTCTGGGTATCGTCTGGTCTGGGTCCTGGATATAGTGTCCAGGGGGTACAGACTGGAGTTTCAAGATCCCCCGCCTCACCGTTTCTTCAAGTCAGGCTTACCAGCTCTGCTGGCGGACAAAGCGATTCTTCTGGAGGCCATCAGAAAATTGGTGGTCTCGGAAGTCGAAGTTCCGATTCCACCTCAGCAGTGGAACAAGGGTTATTATTCAAATCTTTTCGTGGTACCGAAACCAGATGGTTCGGTATGGCCTATTCTGAACTTAGTCTTTGAACCCTTATCTCAGGGAGTTCAAATTCAAGATGGAATCGTTGAGAGCTGTTATCTCAGGGCTAACAGAGGGGGAGTTCCTGGTGGACATAAAGGATGCTTAGTTCCACATCCCCATTTGGTCACTGCATCAGGCATACCTCAGGTTTGCGCTGTTGGACAACCACTATCCGTTCCAGGCGCTGCCGTTTGGCCTCTCCAAAGCACCAAGGATTTTCACCAAGGTGATGGCAGAGATGATGGTTCTTCTCCGCAAGCAGGGGGTGAACATAATTCCTTATCTGGACGATCTCCTGATCAAGGCGTGTTCCAGGGAGAGGTTATTGCGATCCATCGCGCTCACGACACAGCTGCTCAGTAAGCTTGGTTGGATCCTGAACCTTCCAAAGTCTCATCTGGAGCTGACGCGGAGGCTGTCTTTCTTGGGAATGATTCTTGACACGGAGGTGCAGAGGGTGTTTCTCCCGGTGGAGAAGGCATTGGTGATTCAGACAGTGGTCCAGGAGGTCTTAAGGTCTACCCGGGTGTCAGTTCATCAATGTATCCGCCTTCTGGGGAAGATGGTTGCCGCCTACGAGGCTCTGCAGTACAGCAGGTTTCACGCTCGTTCATTTCAACTGGACCCCTTGGACCAGTGGTCGGACTCTCACCTACACATGCACAAGAGGATACGCCTGTCTCCGAAAGCCAGGATTTCACTCCTCTGGTGGCTACAACTTCCACACCTTCTGGAAGGCCGAAGGTTCGGAATTCAGAACTGGATCCTCTTAACCACAGATTCGAGTCTAAGAGGTTGGGGAGCAGTCGCTCTGGGGGAAACCTTTCAAGGAAAGTGGTTGTTTCAAGAATCCCTTCTCCCGATAAACATCCTGGAGCTAAGTGCCATGTACAACGCCCTCCTGCAAGCAACACATCTGCTACAAGATCGGGCTGTTCAGGTACAGTCAGACAACATGACCACTGTGGCCTACATAAACCGACAAGGCGGAACGAAGAGCAGGGCTGCAATGTCAGAGGTGTCAAAAATCCTTCTCTGGGCAGAAAGGCACGCTGTAGCGATGTCAGCAATCTTCATTCTGGGAGTTGACAACTGGGAAGCAGACTTCCTCAGCAGACACGATCTCCATCCAGGGGAGTGGGGCTTCCATCCGGAGGTGTTCGAGGAAGTAACCGCTTGGTGGGGGGTTCCTCACATAGACATGATGGCCTCCCGCCTCAACAAGAAGCTGGGGAGGTACTGTTCCAGGTCGAGAGACCCTCAGGCAGTGACGGTGGACGCACTGGTAGCACTGTGGGTGTTCCCGTCAGTGTATGTGTTCCCTCCACTTCCTCTGATCCCAAGGGTTCTTCAGCTGGTAAGAAGAACAAGAGTTCGGGCAATCCTTATTGCTCCGGACTGGCCGCGAAGGGCTTGGTATGCGCATCTGCTGGATCTTCTTCTGGAAGATCCAAGGCCCATACCTCTTCGGGAAGATCTGCTGCTGCAGAGGCCGTTCGCCTATCAAGACTTACCATGGCTAGGTTTGACGGCTTGGTGGTTGAACGCCAGATCTTAGCTCGGAAAGGTATTCAGGCTAGGAAGGGGGTAACGTCTAAACATTACCACCGTATTTGGAAAAAATATGTTTCCTGGTGTGAATCCAGAAAATTTCCTGCGGTGGATTTTAAACTCGGACGTTTTCTCCTTTTCCTGCAAGCAGGAGTGGATATGGGCCTGAGATTGGGCTCCATCAAGGTCCAAATCTCTGCCTTGTCCATCTTCTTTCAAAAGCAATTGGCTGTCCTTCCTGAGGTTCAGACCTTTTTGAAAGGGGTTCTGCACATCCAACCTCCTTTTGTGGCGCCAACGGCACCCTGGGATCTTGATGTGGTGTTGCAGTACCTACAATCAGTTTGGTTTGAGCCTCTACTGGAGGCTGACATAAAGTTTCTCACGTGGAAGGCGGTCACTTTGTTGGCCTTGGCTTCTGCTCGACGCGTGTCGGAATTGGGGGCTTTATCTTGTAAAAGTCCTTATCTGATCTTTCATGAAGACAGGGCGGAACTTAGGACTCGTCCGCAGTTCCTGCCTAAGGTTGTATCTGCTTTTCATATCAACCAGCCTATTGTGGTGCCAGTGGCTACTGACTCCTCAATTGCTTCAAAGGCCTTGGATGTTGAAGATCTATGTGCAGAGGACAACTCGTCATAGGAAAACTTACTCTCTGTTTGTCCTCTATGATCCCAAGAAAATTGGGTGTCCTGCTTCGAAGCAGTCTATTTCACGCTGGATCAGGTTCACTATCCAGCATGCCTATTCTACGGCAGGTTTGCCGTGTCCGAATTCGGTTAAGGCCCACTTACTCGTACAGTGGGTTCTTCATGGGCGGCTGCCCGGGGTGTCTCGGCACTACAGCTTTGCCGAGCTGCTGCTTGGTCTGGTTCGAACACGTTTGCCAGGTTTTACAAGTTCGACACTTTGGCCTCTGATGACCTCAAGTTTGGTCAAGAGGTCTTGCAGGAGCCTCCGCGCTCTCCCTCCCGTTCTGGGACCTTTGGTACATCCCCATGGTACTAATATGGACCCCAGCATCCTCTAGGATATAAGAGAAAATAGGATTTTAATTACCTGAAACGGTAAATCCTTTTCTCGTAGTCTGTAGAGGATGCTGGGCGCCCGCCCAGCGCTTCGTTTTCCTGCTTTGGCTTTATAGTTCAGTTCTGCCTGGTTCCTAGGTAAGTTCTGCATTGTTTACTGTTTCAGTACTGTTTCAGCTGTTGCTGAGTTTTTACAGCTTGTTAGCCGGGTTTGTCTGTTGTGTGAGCTGGTATGAATGTCGCCACTATCTGTGTATTTCCTTCTCTCGAAGTATGTCGTCTCCTCGGGCACAGTTTTCTAGACTGAGTCTGGTAGGAGGGGCATAGAGGGAGGAGCCAGCCCACACTATTAAACTCTTAAAGTGCCAATGGCTCCTGGTGGACCTGTCTATACCCCATGGTACTAATATGGACCCCAGCATACTCTACGGACTACGAGAAAAGGATTTACCGTTTCAGGTCATTTTAAAATCCTATTTTTTCCTTTTATTTATGATAACGTGTTTCATACAACCTCTTAAATCCCTCACTATGGACATACATGAAACTGATTTTGCTAAATATTAATATGCCACTATAATGTTGTAAAATAGTAATTCTCATGGTTTCTATAGTGTTAAGTGATAGTGTAAGAAAGTGTTATCTTCCTATCCTGCAGGAAAGAGTCTGTGAAACCCTCCCTGGCTGGCCACCCCCGTAGAGGCAAACGCATTGCATCTCAGGTGAAACACTTTGCATTTGACCGGAAGAAGCGTCTGTATGGCCTGGGAGTGGTGGGGAACTGGTTAAATAGGACCTACAGACGCAGTATCAGCAGCACTGTGCAGACCCAGCTGGAACATATTGACAGCCACAGGTGAGAGGAGGGTACACTGTATTTACAGAAGGGAACAAGGAGAAGCAGGCAATAAAACTACATTCCAGGCAATGACTCTTGGTGAAGAGGGGAGGTGGCTGAGACAAACACTGCATATGTAAAAGAGGCACCGTAACAAGAGAAATGAAATGAACAAAACTCTGATCAGTGAGCGAACACTGCAGTAGGTACAGTCGTTAAAGGTCCTGAAGGTGTTTGGGTCTCAGCAGTGTTTGTCCATCCTCCCAAAACCCTTTTCTTTGCTCTTTTGAGCATGGGTGTGCCCTGGCTATGTGCTGTGAAGAGCCCCTTGCTCTTAGTGCCTGACAGATGTGAGCATTCACTGTTAGAATGCCTCTCTAGTACCACAGATGAATTTATTAAAGAACACAATACCAATTTTTGTCAATTTATGGTGGCCACTGAATCAGGTGCAGCAGCATATCACTAGTCATTAGCTAATGGTAATTAAGTTATTATGACGACTGGTCTGTGAGAGGAGATGGCTTTGCAATTACTACAGCTTCAGGTTTTCAATAAATCTTCTTAAATTGATTAATGGTGCAGTTTTGCACATACTTGTTTTAGTCATTTTATAGCCTTCATTAATGAAGTAAAAGCAAATATTGGTCTGTCGATATTGTTTAATGCAAATTTTCACCTTTTCCAATGACCATAAATAACTGAGTGTATGCAATCTGCAGTGCAAAATAGACGTTACAGGCATGTTTTATTCAGCAGTTACAAAACATGTCCTGGGGGTTGACATGTAAAGATTATAAAGGGTGTGTGTATAGAAAGAAAGATAGTATCTTATCTATTTATGTTTGTTATCCTATACAGACCATACTTCACCTACTGGATTACCTTTGTCCATGTCCTCATCACCCTTCTAGCCATCGGTACATATGGCATTGCCCCAATTGGATTTGCACAGCATACCACCACTGAACTGGTAGGTTGCACCGCAAGGTGAGATGCCAGAACCTAGTAGTGGACAGATGCCAGTCTCAGAGTCCTCAGTCCGAGCCCCTCCTCATGCCAGCCAGAGACTCTGCAGAGAGTGATAGTCAGTATCTGGAAAATGTTAAAGGGGTTCTGTATTTTATATTTATATATTTTTTTTTTTCAAGTATTTTATTACATTTGTGTTTGGAACACCCTGGCTTACAGTTAAATAATAGTTGTCCATTTCACTTCTCATCACTTTTTGGCATTGAGGGTAGAGATTAATAATAAAGGCTGGTGAAAAAAATCACTAACCAAAAAACCTTGGCGCTGGTCTTAATTCTGGATTAATAAATATCTGTGGATATTTTAGCAGTGGAAGAAGCTTCTACTAGAGGAACAAACAAATAGCAAATATTCCACTGCACTTAAATAATATTTTCTAATTGAGGGTAGTGATAGCAAATCATGAAACCATAAGGAAAGAGGTGCCACGGGCGATCAGTGCCTAGTGTGTAACATATTAAACTAGGTACATAGTATTGCTCTTAATATAGCAGAACATTTTATTTTATTTTATTTAAAAATGATTATCTTGTATTGATCACTTACCTGTTTCTAGTACCTACAACAAAGGCAGACCGTGACCTGTAATTACATATGTTCACTTTTGCTTATCTCCCATTGTCCCTCTGGATGCAAATATTGAACCCCCTCCTAGTGAACGGCGGGGGGCTAGATTTAACCCCCTTAATATTTGGCCTTCGGCACTTTGCCATTCTTTTTTTTTTTTTTTTTTATCGGGGTGCTTCATGGTTGGTTAGCATTAATGCCTCAATCCTGAGGTTGTGTACAAAACACTTAACACCTTATACTGAAACAGCCAGTAAAGTGTCACCAACACTACATAAAAACAATAAAATATAGAAAACGATGTCCTGTACGGACATGAATGTCTTAAAACAAAATTGAAACATCATACATCCCTTATCTGTAGTAACATCTTAAGTAAATACGGTCCGTTTCGGATGTATCTCTCCCATGTAGTATTGGAACCTCAACAAAATGGAAGCAATATAAAAAAAACCATAATAATGTAATCCTTTAATTGCTGATATATCCACCATGGGCATGCAATGTAAGTGACCAATCCAAATTATTCCACCACTGGATCTACAATTAAGTTGTAATAAACTTTAGTGGGTTGAGCTGATCTCTTAAACTTTTTATATTTTTATTTATTCTTTGCCACCCTTAACCCCTTTTCATTTTTAGGTCCTAAAGAACAAAGGTGTATATGAGAGTGTAAAATACATACAGCAAGAAAACTTCTGGATTGGCCCAAGTTCAGTAAGTATAATACTTGTGTAAACACCTACATGTATAGTTGTGACATGCCACACCTTATAGTCTTTGCGGTTTGATCTTCAACCCATGCTGCTTCTGTGTTTTCCTGTCAATATAATGTTTGTGTATTTACTAGCCCAACCTGAGTTTTCTTCACCCCATGTTTAACGTGGTTATGGAATGACCATAAGCGGTCTACTAGCTGCTCCACACACTACCTTTACTGCACACCTGCTCTGTCTTGCAAGGTTATTTGCTGATTAGGGTATGTTAAAAGAAAATACTGAACTCTTGTACATTTCAGATAGCACTCATTCACCTGGGAGCAAAGTTTTCCCCTTGTATACGGAGGGATGCCCAAATTGATCGCCTAATCCAGAGAGAGCAGGACTTGGAACGAGAGTCTGGCTGCTGCGTTCAGAATGATAACTCTGGCTGTGTGCAGACACTGCAGCGGGACTGCTCGGTAAGAGGGCTGAAGTATATAGATGACCCAGTGCATGCTGAAATTTTCATTCTGGAGAGAAATTAACACCAACAAAATCTTGTTTTGCGTAGTTTGCTTTAATGACCATGATGTTTGCTATATACTGTCGTTCATTTGGTTGGGTACGGGTGACTGGTGGACACCATACCGACAACCCAATTTTTAGATTGGGAAGGGGGAGCGCAACAAAAGCCCCTTGCGAGCTTGCTGCACAGTGGGCTCGGTGGCTCACTGCGCTTGCCACATATTTTGTTCCCAGTCTATGTGTGTTGTGAATGAGTGGGGATAATCCTTGTCCCTGTTAGTTGGCATGCTGACTGTTGGGCTCTGAATCGGCCGGTATCCCGGCGTCCGTATAGTGACCGAACTATATCCCGTTCAATTTAGTTGCTTTATTTTTACTCTATTATTTGGAAAATGGAAAAGATGCATTACCACTTAATTAAATGATATAGGTCAGTGGTTCTCAACCTCAGTCCTCAAGTGCCCCCAAACAGTTCATGTTTTCCAGATCACCTAGCTGGTGCACTGGTGTATTCATTACTCACTGACACATTTTAAAAGACCCACAGGTGGAGCAAATTATTTCACTTGCAATCCTGTGAGGAGACCTGGAAAACATGAACTGTTGGGGGTACTTGAGGACCGTGGTTGAGAACCACTGATATAAGCAGTGAAATACAGTGGTAATTATATTTTCTCTGACGTCCTAGTGGATGCTGGGAACTCCGTAAGGACCATGGGGAATAGCGGGCTCCGAAGGAGGCTGGGCACTCTAGAAAGATTTATGACTACCTGGTGTGCACTGGCTCCTCCCACTATGACCCTCCTCCAAGCCTCAGTTAGATTTTGTGCCCGGCCGAGGTTGGATGCACACTAGGGGCTCTCCTGAGCCCTTAGAAAGAAAGTATAGTTTAGGTTTTTTATTTTCAGTGAGACCTGCTGGCAACAGGCTCACTGCAGCGAGGGACTAAGGGGAGAAGAAGCGAACTCGCCTGCTTGCAGCAGGATTGGGCTTCTTAGGCTACTGGACACCATTAGCTCCAGAGGGATCGACCGCAGGCCCAGTCCTTGGTGTTCGGTCCCGGAGCCGCGCCGCCGTCCCCCTTACAGAGCCAGAAGCAAGAAGAGGTCCGGAAAAATGGCGGCAGAAGACATCGGTCTTCACCAAGGTAGCGCACAGCACTGCAGCTGTGCGCCATTGCTCCTCATACACACTTCATACTCCGGTCACTGAGGGTGCAGGGCGCTGGGGGGGGGGGGCGCCCTGAGAAGCAATAATAACACCTTGGCTGGCAAAAACTCCACAATATATAGTCCCAGAGGCTATATATGTGGAAAATACCCCTGCCAGAATATGGAAAAAAGCGGGAGAATAGTCCGCGGAAAAGGGGCGGAGCTATCTCCTGCAGCACACTGGCGCCATTTCTCCTTCACAGATCCGCTGGAAGGAAGCTCCCTGGCTCTCCCCTGCAGTCTACACTACAGAACAGGGTAAAAACAGAGAGGGGGGGCACTAAATTTAGGCGCAGTATATATTATATAGAAAAAGCAGCTATAGGGGACATAACTCAGTTAGTCCCTGCATTATATAGCGCTCTGGTGTGTGCTGGCATACTCTCACTCTGTCCCCCCAAAGGGCTTTTGTGGGTCCTGTCCTCATTCGGAGCATTCCTTGTGTGTGTGCGGTGTGTCGGTACGGCTGTGTCGACATGTTTGATGAGGATAATGATGTGGAGGCGGAGCAGATGCCTTTAGAAGGGATGTCACCCCCTGCGGGGCAGACACCTGAGTGGATGGGCTTATGGAAAGTAATGAGTGCACGTATAGACTCCTTATATAAGAAAATCGACGACATGCCAAATGTGGGACAGCCGACTTCTCAGCTCGTGCCTGCCCAGGCGTCGCATGGGTCGTCAGGGGCTCTAAAACGCCCGCTACCTCAAGCAGACCCAGATGTCGACACTGATACTGACACCAGTGTCGACGACGATGAGTCTAACCTGATGCCCACTAAGGCCATTCACTGCATGATTGAGGCAATGAAAGAGGTGTTACACATTTCTGATATAACTACAGGTACCACTAAAAAGGGTATTATGTTTGGAGAGAAAAAACTACCTGTAGTTTTTCCCCCATCAGATGAATTAAATGAAGTGTGAGAAGAAGCGTGGGCTTTCCCTGATAAAAGATTGGTAATTCCTAAGAAGGTACTAATGGCGTTCCCTTTCCCGCCAGAGGATAGGTCACGTTGGGAAACACCCCCTAGAGTGGATAAAGCGCTCACACGTTTGTCTAAAAAGGTGGCACTACCGTCTCCGGATACGGCCGCCCTCAAGGAACCTGCTGATAGAAAGCAGGAGGCGATCCTGAAGTCTGTATATACACACACAGGCATTATACTTAGGCCAGCTATTGCGTCAGCTTGGATGTGCAGTGCTGCCGCTGCGTGGTCAGATAAACTGTCAGAAAATATTGACACATTAGACAGAGACACGATCCTGTTAACCATAGACCATATAAAAGACTCAGTCTTATATATGAGAGATGCACAAAGGGAAATCTGCCGACTGGCATCTAAAGTAAGTGCATTGTCCATTTCTGCTAGGAGAGGCTTATGGACTCGCCAGTGGACAGGAGATGCGGATTCAAAAAAGCACATGGAAGTGTTACCATATAAGGGTGAGGAATTATTTGGGGATGGTCTCTCGGACCTAGTTTCCACAGCAACGTCTGGGAAGTCAGCATTTTTACCCCATGTCCCCTCACAGCCTAAGAAGGCGCCGTTTTATCAGGTTCAGTCCTTTCGGACCCAGAAAAACAGGCGTGGAAAAGGCAGGTCCTTTCTGTCCAGAGGCAGAGGTAGGGGAAAAAGGCTGCAACAAACAGCAGGTTCCCAGGAGCAAAAGTCCTCCCCCGCTTCTTCTTCCAAGTCCGCCGCATGACGGTGGGGCTCCACAGGCGGAGCCAGGTACGGTGGGGGGTCGCCTCAAACATTTCAGCGATCAGTGGGTTCGCTCACAGGTGGATCCCTGGATCCTGCAAATAGTATCTCAGGGGTACAAGCTGGAATTCGAGGCGTCCCCACCCCACCGGTTCCTAAAATCTGCCTTGCCGATTGCTCCCTCAGACAGGGAGGCGGTGCTAGCGGCAATTCACAAGCTGTATTCCCAGCAGGTGATAATCAAGGTACCCCTACTTCAACAAGGCCGGGGTTATTATTCCACACTATTTGTGATACCGAAACCGGACGGTTCGGTGAGACCCATTCTAAATTTGAAATCCTTGAACACGTACATAAAGAAATTCAAGTTCAAGATGGAATCGCTCAGGGCGGTTATTGCAAGCCTGGACGAGGGGGATTACATGGTATCCCTGGACATCAAGGATGCTTACTTGCATGTCCCCATTTACCATCCTCACCAGGAGTACCTCAGATTTGTGGTACAGGATTGCCATTACCAATTCCAGACGCTGCCGTTTGGACTGTCCACGGCACCGAGGGTATTTACCAAGGTTATGGCGGAAATGATGATACTCCTTCGAAGAAAGGGAGTTTTAATTATCCCGTACTTGGACGATCTCCTAATAAAAGCGAGGTCCAAGGAACAGTTGTTGGTGGGAGTAGCACTATCTCAGGAGGTGCTGCACCAGCACGGCTGGATTCTGAATATCCCAAAGTCACAGCTGGTTCCGACGACACGGCTACTGTTCCTGGGTATGATTCTGGATACAGTCCAGAAGAAAGTGTTTCTCCCGGAGGAGAAAGCCAGGGAGTTGTCATCTCTAGTCAGAGACCTTCTGAAACCAAAACTGGTATCAGTGCATCGCTGCACACGGGTCCTGGGAAAGATGGTGGCTTCTTACGAAGCAATTCCCTTCGGCAGGTTCCATGCCAGAATCTTTCAGTGGGACCTGTTGGACCAGTGGTCCGGATCGCATCTTCAGATGCATTGCTTAATAACCCTGTCTCCAAGAACCAGGGTGTCTCTACTGTGGTGGCTGCAGAGTGCCCATCTTCTAGAGGGCCGCAGGTTCGGAATACAGGACTGGGTCCTGGTGACCACGGATGCCAGCCTTCGAGGCTGGGGGGCAGTCACACAGGGAAGAAACTTCCAAGGACTATGGTCGAGTCAGGAGACTTCCCTTCACATAAATATTCTGGAACTAAGGGCCATCTACAATGCCCTAAGTCGAGCAAAAGCCCTGCTCCTACACCAGCCGGTGCTGATCCAGTCAGACAACATCACGGCAGTCGCCCATGTAAATCGACAGGGCGGCACAAGAAGCAGGATGGCGATGGCAGAAGCCACAAGAATTCTCCGATGGGCGGAGAATCATGTACTAGCACTGTCAGCAGTGTTCATTCCGGGAGTGGACAACTGGGAAGCAGACTTCCTCAGCAGACACGACCTCCACCCGGGAGAGTGGGGACTTCACCCAGAAGTCTTCCAGATGCTGGTAAACCGTTGGGAAAAACCACAGGTGGACATGATGGCGTCCCGTCTCAACAAAAAGTTAAAAAGATATTGCGCCAGGTCAAGGGACCCTCAGGCGATAGCTGTGGACGCTCTAGTGACACCGTGGGTGTACCAGTCGGTTTATGTGTTCCCTCCTCTGCCTCTCATTCCAAAGGTATTGAGAATAATAAGAAAGCGAGGAGTAAACACAATTCTCGTGGTTCCGGATTGGCCAAGACGAGCGTGGTACCCGTAACTTCAAGCGATGCTCTCAGAGGACCCGTGGCCTCTACCGCTCAGACAGGACCTGATACAGCAGGGGCCCTGTCTGTTCCAAGACTTACCGCGGCTGCGTTTGACGGCATGGCGGTTGAACACCGGATCCTAAAGGAAAAGGGTATTCCGGAAGAAGTCATTCCTACGCTTATTAAGGCCAGGAAAGATGTTACGGCAACGCATTATCACCGCATATGGCGAAAATATGTTGCATGGTGCGAGGCCAATAAGGCCCCAACAGAGGAATTTCAACTAGGTCGATTTCTGCATTTCCTGCAAGCAGGAGTGGATATGGGCCTAAAACTAGGCTCCATTAAAGTACAGATCTCGGCTCTGTCGATTTTCTTTCAAAAAGAACTAGCTTCAGTACCTGAAGTTCAGACTTTTGTAAAAGGAGTGCTGCATATTCAGCCCCCGTTTGTGCCTCCTGTGGCACCTTGGGATCTCAACGTGATGTTGAGTTTCTTAAAATCACATTGGTTTGAGCCACTAAAAACCGTGGATCTGAAATATCTCACGTGGAAAGTGGTCATGTTATTAGCCTTGGCTTCAGCCAGGCGAGTGTCAGATTTGGCGGCTTTATCATGTAAAAGCCCTTATCTGATTTTCCATATGGATAGGGCAGAGTTGAGGACTCGTCCCCAATTTCTCCCTAAGGTGGTGTCAGCGTTTCACCTGAACCAGCCTATTGTGGTGCCGGCGGCTACTAGTGAATTGGAGGACTACAAGTTGCTAGACGTTGTCAGGGCCCTGAAAATATATGTTTCCAGGACGGCTGGAGTCAGAAAATCTGACTCGCTGTTTATCCTGTATGCACCCAACAAGCTGGGTGCTCCTGCTTCTAAGCAGTCTATTGCTCGCTGGATTTGTAGTACAATTCAGCTTGCACATTCTGTGGCAGGCATACCACAGCCAAAATCTGTAAATGCCCATTCCACAAGGAAGGTGGGCTCATCTTGGGCGGCTGCCCGAGGGGTCTCGGCTTTACAACTTTGCCGAGCAGCTACTTGGTCAGGGGCAAACACGTTTGCAAAATTCTACAAATTTGATACCCTGGCTGAGGAGGACCTGGAGTTCTCTCATTCGGTGCTACAGCGTCATCCGCACTCTCCCGCCCGTTTGGGAGCTTTGGTATAATCCCCATGGTCCTTACGGAGTTCCCAGCATCCACTAGGACGTCAGAGAAAATAAGAATTTACTCACCGGTAATTCTATTTCTCGTAGTCCGTAGTGGATGCTGGGCGCCCATCCCAAGTGCGGATTGTCTGCAATACTTGTAAATAGTTATTGTTAACTAAAGGGTTATTGTTGAGCCATCTGTTGAGAGGCTCAGTTGTTTTCATACTGTCAAACTGGATATAGTATCACGAGTTGTACAGTGTGATTGGTGTGGCTGGTAAGAGTCTTACCCGGGATTCTAAATCCTTCCTTATTATGTCTGCTCGTCCGGGCACAGTGTCCTAACTGAGGCTTGGAGGAGGGTCATAGTGGGAGGAGCCAGTGCACACCAGGTAGTCATAAATCTTTCTAGAGTGCCCAGCCTCCTTCGGAGCCCGCTATTCCCCATGGTCCTTGCGGAGTTCCCAGCATCCACTACGGACTACGAGAAATAGAATTACCGGTGAGTAAATTCTTATTATATTGGTTATTTGCCTTTTCTGTATTTTTCCCTTGAAGTCTAGCAATTACCTGCACATATTAGAGGAAGCCATGTTGTGAGTTGAACAGATTTGTGCACTTGTCACTATTGAGGCACTTGGTTGGCTTGTGGCACTCCTGTGTGTAGGCGACACCATTGTGGTTAGATTGATTTAAAACCTCTTATAGGGGGTCTATGTACTAAGTGTTGGATAGAAATAAAGTGGACAGAAATAAAGTACCAGCTAATGAGCTACTAGCTTTCACGTTCCAGGCTATGTCTGAAAAAATACAGGAGCTAGTTGGTTGGTACTTTTGTCTCTGTTCACTTTATAAATCTCAAAGGCTTAGTACATAGACCCCTATACCACTAAAATAATATAATTGTCTTAAATATAAATGCTTCATTAAAAATTTGTTTTTAACTAAACCCATACTAATTCATACCAACTAGTGGTGAATGGGAAGGAATACCTATTATGTACTTCATAGTTACCAATGGTTTGTATGAAAACTAGTATTATAGGTACAGTTTGTTTTTTGGTAAATTTTTCTTCCTGGTTCAAACTGATTATCATTAGAGGGGTCAGAGCAAATAGCACTATGTTGAGTTGGCATCATGCACAGTTATATATTTTTTTAAATAAAAAATAGTTGGATCTCAAATTAATCTATGCTTCACACACCCATTTAATCTCATTTATCTGGATAATTAGTTTTAAATGTGTTTATTTAGAATTTTTTAATCGGATAACAATACCATGCATACATGTGCCAAATAATGTATACATATATAACTACGTCACCAATTGTATTTGTATGTATTAATATTAGAAAAGTGTGATAGTTTGTTTACTATCAAGGGGTGGACTGTCAAAGTTGGAAATATTACACATACAAACTACACACAGAGTGGCATTTCTTGGTGGTGGCGTAAAAACGCAAGTGACGTAGGAGGCGCTCCATGCGTCTTTACTGCATGCTGTACATAGAATCGCACGGTGTGCGTGTTGCCACATGGTAAGTGTATATACGGTAAAAGGCGCAATCACTGAGAAGTGCCCTTTTGTAAAAAGCTCGGTATGTTTGAAACATCTACAGACCCTTAATACGGGATGAGAAAGACTAAATGAATACTTTGCAGACTTAGAAGCTTATTGTAGAAAGACTCGTACAAACTTACATTTATAACACGCACATAGGCCCTCATTTCGAGTTGTTCGCTCGCTAGCAGATTTTTAGCAGCATTGCACACGCTAGGCCGCCGCCCTCTGGGAGTGTATCTTAGCATAGCAGAATTGCAAACGAAAGATTAGCAGAATTGCGAATAGAAATTTCTTAGCAGTTTCTGAGTAGCTCGAGACTTACTCCTACACTGCGATCAGCTCAGCCCGTTTCGTTCCTGGTTTGACGTCACAGACACGCCCGGCCAGCCACTCCCCCGTTTCTCCAGACACTCCCGCGTTTTATCCTGGCACGCCTGCGTTTTTCCGCACACTCCCAGAAAACGGCCAGTTTCCGCCCAGAAACACCCACTTCCTGTCAATCACACTCCGATCACTTCAACGATGAAAAGTCTTCGTTCGGACGTGAGTAAATCTACTAAGTTTTGTGCTAAAATACTTACCACATGCGCACTATGCGCATTTTTGCCTTAATCGCTCCGTTGCGAAAATCTGCAACGAGCGAACAACTCGTAATGACCCCCATAGTCCGAACACATCATACTTATGTTTTAAATTATATAAAGAAGGTACTACAGGTTGAGTATCCCTTATCCAAAATGCTTGGGACCAGAGGTATTTTGGATATGGGATTTTTCCGTAGTTTGGAATAATTGCATACCATAATGAGATATCATGGCGATAGGACCCTAGTCTAAGCACAGAATGCATTTATGTTACATATACACCTTATACACACAGCCTGAAGGTCATTTTAGCCATTATTTTTTATAAGTTTGTGCATTAAACAAAGTGTGTCTACATTCACACAATTCATTTATGTTCCATATACACCTTATACACACAGCCTGAAGGTCATTTAATACAATCTTTTTAATAACTTTGTGTATTAAACAAAGTTTGTGTACATTGAGCCATCAAAAAACTAAGTTTTCACTATCTCACTCTCACTTAAAAAAGTCCGTATTTCGGAATATTCCGTATTTCGGAATATTTGGATATGGGATACTCAACCTGTATAGAGCAGGAAAACAGTCATATGTGCCATTCAGGAACGGATCAAGTTGACAATGTCATGTTTGGGGACAAAATGGTCAAAAGAATGTGTGTAATAATCCGGTAGCTGTGGGTAAATTATCGCGCTTTGCGACAATTATTTATGATCAGTGTTACATTATAAAGTCACAACAATAAGAACAAAGGACTGCCAGCACAAGCATTTTGGCAGGAACCCAGTGGCTAACCTCTGTAACAGCATCCCAAGATTAAACATCTCCGAATGTTTGAACTGACCAATGATCAACAGTGAATTGAAAACATTCTGCCCCTGGACCAATGGAAGAAGATGAAACTCACTGTTGTATACACCCATTATTTTATTGTATAAAATGGTGACCCAGAATAAGGCAGCTGACTCTCTCATACATATACACACACATATCACAAAGGAATCTGCTATCTGATGACTGGCTGCCTGGAACCATGGAATCTTTCGCATGTAACTGATTCTGTTGTATTGATTGTTTAACTGTATATAGATCAAAGGTATAACATATATATATATATATATATATATATATATATATAGTGAAGAAAAGGTTTCCCCGGGGAGCTAGTGTAGTTCTTTGGTATGTAAAAACAAGATTTTAAATGTATTTCTCCTAGTCCGTAGAGGATGCTGGGGACTCTAAGGACCATGGGGTATAGACGGGCTCCGCAGGAGATAGGGCACCTAAAAAGAACTTTGACTATGGGTGTGCACTGGCTCCTCCCTCTATGCCCCTCCTCCAGACCTCAGTTAGAGAACTGTGCCCAGAGGAGATGGACAATACAAGGCAGGATTTAGAAATCCAAGGGCAAGATTCATACCAGCCCACACCAATCATACCATGTAACCTGGATCATACATAACCAGTTAACCGTATGAACAAAAACAGTAACGGTCCAAGACCGATTTCAACTGTAACATAACCCTTATGTAAGCAACAACTATATACAAGTCTAGCAGAGTTTCCGCACTGGGACGGGCACCCAGCATCCTCTACAGACTAGGAGAAATAGATTTACCGGTAGGTTTAAAATCTTATTTTCTTTTACGTCCTAGAGGATGCTGGGGACTCCGTAAGGACCATGGGGTTTAAACCAAAGCATCCAATCGGGCGGGAGAGTGTGTATGACTCTGCAGCACCGACTGAGCAAACGCTAGGTCCTCATCAGCCAGGGTATCAAACTTGTAGAATTTAGCAAAAGTGTTTGACCCCGACCAAGTCGCCGCTCGGCAAAGTTGTAAAGCCGAGACGCCTCGGGCAGCCGCCCAAGAGCCCACCTTCCTAGTGGAATGGGCCTTAACCGAATTTGGTACCGGCAATCCAGCCGTAGAGTGAGCCTGCTGAATCGTATTACAGATCCAGCGAGCAATAGTCTGCTTCGAAGCAGGTGCGCCAATCTTATTGGCCGCATACAGGACAAACAGAGCCTCTGTTTTCCTAATTCTAGCCGTCCTGGCTACATAAATCTTTAAGGCCCTGACTACGTCCAAGGATCTGGAATCCTCCAGGTCACTTGTAGCCACAGGCACTACAATAGGTTGATTCACGTGGAATGAAGAAACCACCTTAGGCAAAAATTGCGGACGTGTCCTCAATTCAGCTCGATCCACATGAAAAATCAAGTAGGGGCTTTTGTGTGACAAAGCCGCCAATTCTGATACTCGCCTTGCTGATGCCAAGGCCAACAACATGACCACCTTCCAAGTAAGAAATTTCAACTCAATCTTGTTAAGGGGTTCAAACCAGTGTGATTTTAGGAACTGCAACACCACGTTGAGGTCCCACTGGAGGCACAAAAGGATGCTGGATGTGTAGCACTCCCTTTACAAACGTCTGGAAGAGAAGCCAATTCCTTCTGAAAGAAAATAGAGAGGGCCGAAATCTGAACCTTAACAGAGCCTAATTTCAGGCCCATATTCACTTCTGTCTGTAGGAAGTGGAGAAAACGACCCAGATGAAAATCTTCCGTAGGTGCATTCTTGGTCTCACATCAAGACACACACTTTCGCCAGATACGGTGATAATGCTTAACCGTCACCTCCTTCCTAGCCTTTATTATGGTAGGGATGACCTCTTCCAGAATCCCCTTTTTCGCTAGGACTCGGCATTCAGCCGTCAAACGTAACAGCGGTAAGTCCTGAAATACACAGGGCCCCTGTTGGAAGAGGCCAGGGATCTCCTGTGAGCATCTCTTGTAGATCCGAGTACCAGGCCCTTCGAGGCCAGTCTGGGACAACGAGTATCGTCTGTACTCTTCTTTGCCTTATGATCCTCAACACCTTTGTGATGAGAGAAAGAGGAGGAAACACGTAGACCGATTTGAACAACCACGGTGTTATCAGAGCGTCTACTGCCACTGCCTGAGGGTCCCGAGACCTGGCACAATACCTCCGAAGCTTTTTGTTGAGGCGTGACGCCATCATGTCTATTTGAGGAGTTCCCCAAAGACGTGTTATGTCTGCAGAGACTTCTTGATGAAGTCCCCACTCTCCTGGATAGAGATCGTGTCTGCTGAGGAAGTCTGCTTCCCAGTTGTCCACTCCCAGAATGAAGACAGCCGACAGAGCGCTTACATGATTTTCCGCCCAGCGAAGAATCCTGGTGGCTTCTGCCATCGCGACTCTGCTTCTTGTCCCGCCTTGGCGGTTCACATGAGCCACTGCTGTGACATTGTCTGATTGAATCAGAACCGGTAGGTTTCGAAGAAGACTCTCCGCTTGTCAAAGGCCGTTGTAAATGGCCCTGAGTTCCAACACATTGATGTGTAGACAGGACTCCTGGTCTGACCAAAGTCCCTGGAAATTTTTTCCCTGTGTGACCGCTCCCCATCCTCGGAGGCTCGCGTCGTGGTAACCAGGATCCAGTCCTGAATTCCGAACCGGCGACCCTCCAGCAGGTGAGCACTTTGCAACCACCACAGGAGAGACACTCTGCCCCCTGGGGACAGAGTTATTTTCCGATGTAAGTGCAGATGGGACCCGGACCACTTGTCCAGAAGGTCCCATTGAAAAGTCCTTGCATGGAACCTTCCGAAGGGAATGGCCTCGTAGGCCGCCACCATTTTTCCCAGAACTCGAGTGCATTGGTGAACTGACACCCTTTTCGGTTTTAGCACGTCTCTGACCATGTTCTGGATGTCCTGGGCTCTCTCTATTGGGAGGAAGACCTTCATTTGTTCCGTGTCCAGTATCATACCTAGGAACGGTAGTCGAGTTGTCGGAATCAACTGTGACTTCGGTAGATTTAAAATCCAACCGTGTTGCTGGAGCACTCTGAGAGAGTGCCACACTGCTCAGCAATTTCTCCCTTGATCTCGCTTTTATCAGGAGATCGTCCAAGTATGGGATAATTGTGACTCCATGCTTGCGCAGGACCACCATCATTTCCGCCATTATCTTGGTGAAAATCCTCGGGGCCGTGGAAAGTCCAAACGGCAACGTCTGAAATTGGTAATGACAATCCTGTACAGCGAATCTCAAGTATTCCTGATGGGGGGCATATATGGGGACATGCAGGTACGCATCCTTTATGTCCAGAGACACCATAAACTCCCCCTCCTCCATGTTGGCTATTATCGCTCTGAGTGATTCCATTTTGAATTTGAATCTTTTTATGTACAGGTTTAGGGATTTCAGATTCAAAATAGGTCTGACCGAACCGTCCGGTTTCAGGACCACAAATAGGGTTGAGTAGTAACCTCTTCCCTGCTGGTGCAGGGGAACCTTGATTATCACTTGCTGTATACACAGCGTTTGAATTCCAGCTAACAATACATCCCTTTCCGATGTGGAAGCTGGTAGGGCCGATTTGAAAAATCGGCACGGGGGCACCTCCTCGAATTCCAGTTTGTACCCCTGGGAAACTATTTCCAACACCCAGGGATTCAGGTCTGATCTGACCCAGGTCTGACTGAAAAGTCGAAGACATGCCCCCACCGGTGCGGACTCCCTCAGGGGAGCCCCAGCGTCATGCTGTGGGTTTTGGAGCAGCCGGGGAGGACTTTTGGTCCTGGGCACCTGCCGAAGCAGGTGCTCTTTTGCCTCTGCCCTTACCTCTGGCGAGGAAAGAGGATCCCCGACCTCTTCTGGACTTGTGCGACCGAAAGGACTGCATCTGATAGGGTGTTACTTTCTTTTGCTGTTGGGGAATATATGGTAAAAAATTTGATTTAGCTGCTGTAGCTGTGGAAACCAGGTCCGTCAGCCCATCCCCAAACAATACATCTCCCTTATAGGGTAGTACTTCCATATGTTTTTTGGAATCCGCATCACCCGTCCATTGGCGAGTCCATAAGGATCTTCTCGCCGAGATAGACATGGCATTGGCCCTAGAAGCTAGCAGTCCAATGTCCCTTTGAGCATCCCTCATAAATAAGACTGCGTCTTTAATATGGGCTAGAGTTAAGAATATAGTATCCTTATCCATATTATCAAATTGATCTGTCAGCTCATCTGTCCAAGCTGCAATTGCGCTACACACCCATGCCGACGCAATTGTCGGTCTTAGCACAGCACCCGTATGAGAATAAATACACTTTAAGGTAGTTTCTTGCCTGCGATCTGCAGGGTCCTTAAGGGCCGCTGTGTCAGGAGACGGTAGCGCCACTTTCTTGGACAAGCGCGTCAGGGCCTTGTCCACAGTGGTGGGTGATTCCCAAATCTCCGGTCCTGCTTAGGGAAGGGGTATGCCATATAAATTCTTTTGGGGATCTGCGGTCTCTTTTCCGGAGTCTCCCAAGCTTTTCCAAAGAAATCATTTAATTCATGAGATGTGGGAAAATTAATAATCTGTTTCTTTTCCTTAAACATGTGTACCATTGTGTTGGGGACCGAGGGTTCATCCTCAATATGCAACACATCCCTTATTGCCACAATCATACACTGAATGGTTTGTCACCCTAGGGTACAATTTTACTTCGTCATAGTCGACACTGGAATCAGAATCTGTGTCGGTAGTAGCGTCTTGTGTTAAGGGACGCTTTTGAGACCCCGACGGGCCCTGTGAGTCGGTCCAATCCGAGGATTGACCCCCTGATGTCCCCCCTAAGTCAGCCTTATCAAGCCTTTTATGTAAAGATGCCACACTTGCATTCAACATATGCCACATGTCCATCCATTCCGGAGTCTGCACAACCGACGGGGACACACCACTCATTTGCTCCACCTCCTCCTTTGAGAAGCCTTCTGCTTCAGACATGTCGACACCACGTACCGACACCCCACACACACAGGGATTAACCTCAAGGGGACAAAACCCCAACCAGGCCCTTAGGCGAGACAGAGTGAGTATGCCAGCACACACCCAGCGCTTAACACTGTGGAAAAATGACCAGATAGCGCTTCTTTTTTTTTATATATATAACAATATTCCAATTCCCACTCACTGCGTCGCCAATGTGCCCCCACCCCCTCTTTTCTCCAGCCTGTGAAGTTCAGCAGGGGAGAGACCAGGGAGCCAGCATTCAGCATGCAGCCTCTGTGAAGAAAATGGCGCTGGTTACTGCTGAGGATCAAGCCCCGCCCACCCGACGGCGGGCTTCGGTCCCAGTGCTTTTTTTATTAAAATGGCGGGGGATTCTTGGATTTACTGCCTCTGCAGCCTAAT